>NW_027517722.1:602500-661564 GCF_048772815.1 Callospermophilus lateralis
CCACATATATATTTTATCACAGTAAAATTCTGAACAAAAAATGTAAAGGTCACACTTATGATTGTACCGAAGCCTAAAAGAAAAGTGAAAATGTTTAACTAAAAACATCCATGTGAAGGTTGCCTAAAGCTCTCAAATGTCAATCCTATTGGTGACAGCATATTTGTTTCTTCCAATGATTATATATACAAATTAAACCCTGTTGAAAATGTCTAATCCTATAACTCACTTTATACTTTGCCTGATTTCATAATATCTCTATTGATAACTGCTTTCCTACTTATTTTCCCCAGTTCATCATTGTGACTGACTCTTCATATGTGCTGACATTTTCATTCATTCTCTAACCGAAACCCTATTGCTAAAGAACTTTTGGTCCAAATACTATACTCACTCTTCTTCCTAAACCTACCGACTATCTTCCTAATCCTACCGACTATCCATTTTTTACTGGATGTTCTCTTCTACATTAAATCTACCAAGGTACAAGGTCCTGTGCTTCAAATCATACCTAGATTTCTGTTTCCATACTTATATTTCACCTCTATGTTCTTTTAATTATCGCAAGTTCCCAATACCATTATTCATCGCACAGAATGATTCCTAACCCAAATTGAACCTGTTATTAACCCTAAACATACACTGTTCCCTCAATCTCATTTTACAGAAGAGCAGCGACAGAGTTGTTCTTAAAATACAGGGAATTAGAGGACCTTCCACCTGCTGAAAACCTCAAAGGTCCATGCAGAAATGATACCTGGAGAAGTTGTAGGGAGGTATGAAAGACCTGAGAGAGCAAAAGTCCTATTCCATGGCAAACAACCTGGTCAGGATAAAGGGATGTGTCTGAATCAGCCTCTCTCTACTTATGTTAGAGAAGATGGACTAAACCAGACCTGTGTGGAGAGCTGTTCCCAGGTGCCTATGGTTGATATACCATTCTAACTTGTGCAAGTGTTCCAGGAAGTAGGAGCAGCCTCCATCTCATGGGACCCTTGGAAGCAAGTGTTAGGACAAACTGGTTGCCAAGGCAGTGACCTCATTCATTCAATTCCAAAGAAAGTGACATACCTCATTTCCTTGGTGATGGAACTCTATGATCTTTGTATCCTAGTGGCCAGGCACCCAGACGCTATCCCATTCCCAGTCACAGTGGTCTCACTTGTTTGGATTTACCAAGGACAGAGTCAGTATTTCTTGGTACCTACTAATGTGAGGATGGCCAAATGCCAGGAGAGCACTGAAGAGGTACCTTTTCTGAGAAAGCCAGTAGTGGCTCACCACTATTTCCTGACAACTTCACAGAGTTAGCCAAGGAAACCAGACCTGAGAGAGGACAGACTATTTCGAAGGAATATAGTATGGCCGAGCAGTTAGAGGACACTCCAGATAGTCACAGATCTACATGGGGGAAGGAGGTGCCATTATGGGAGTGGGTGTGGGTTTGTGGTTTTGCCTCATGTTCTAACAAAAGGTAGGAATGGCGGTTTGTTTGGATTGAAGTGGACTGTTTCGAGTAAGTCATTTGACAAGGTGAGTGTTTCTATGTTTGTGTATCCGACTATGTCCATTGTTGTAGACATTAGAAAAGAGAATGCATTAATGGATGTGTCCTGTCTAGTATAAATCTTACCATAATTCATCCTGCTCAATTTATGAATGGACTGCACCTTGTCTTATCGATGGGCAACACCTGCTATCATCCTAAGTTCCTGTTTTCTTCCTGAATTCTGGCCAGTCTCCAGAATAGGCTCAGGGAATTGTGTGCAAGATATGTACCACCTCCAAGCTCTGTGACATGGCCATATACTGGATAGCTGAAGAGAATGGAGATCATCTCAGAAAACTCAGATATCAGTGTGACCAGGAAAGTCTCAGTGGAGAAACCCTGCTGTGGGCCTTTTGCTTACCTTATGTTCTGTTGCCCTGAATGTCAGGAAGGTCTTTGCCTCAGGCCACCCCTTTGTGAAGCCTGAAGAAAACAGTTTTAAATTTGAAATGAATAGGCATCACCTGTGGCTCTTTGCTTAATTGCTTTGGAAAGGGATGTGTCTGAATTAGCCTCTTGGCCTTGTATGTGGCTGTGATTTTTATTCTCAGCACATGATGGATCCAAAGAATGATCGCATGTGCGCATCCAAAACCAAAATGGCCAAAAGATCAGTCATTGTGGATGAAGTCTCTCGCCTTCTTCTGTTAGGTTCCTGACATCCATCAAGTGAGAATACTGATCCTTTGGGTCAAATGAGTTCTTGAAATCTCTGCCGAGGTGCTTGGCTTTTCTCATGACTCTATTTCACATAAATATTCCATACCTGAAAGTCAGTAGGCCTCAAATTGGAGAAACAGAGCAGCATGAACGGCAGGCTTATTTGACCACTCCTGGTTCATATTAAGAGTGTCCAGGCCACCCTGACTTTAGGCAAATGAGGGGCAAGTGAGATTATTTTGGACACTACCAATGGCTGCACCCCTCATGGAAACCTCCAGCCAGAGGTCATGATGAGTGAATATATGGAAGAAGATGAGGGCCATGTGGGAGTGTTTTGGTTTTAATTGTGGTCATTTGTGTGGCGGTTGGAAGAAATGTCTGGGTCCACCTGGGCTTGAACTCTGGTGTGATTCCCCATAGAGACTTAGTTCTGGAACTCACCTCAGAGGAGTATTGCCATGAATTGTTTTGGGATTTTAGGAGGCCACGCATGAGAGTTGCCCTTGGAAACTGAGATCTGGCTTTCCACAGAGCACTGGGAATCTCAGCCAGCATATCACATGATATAATTGTGAAAAACTTGCAGCCATAGTTGAGAGTCAAAACACACATGGACCTCACATTTTACACCTCAATGTGCCTGGCTTCATGTGACCTTTTCCCCACTCTTTGGGAAGCCTTGCCTGTGAGAGTTCTCCAGAGTTTTCATTTAAATTAGCTTCCTCAACATTTAGTGGTTCCTGAATGAATTGAAACCCAGAGTTTCTCCAACTTCATCCTTGAAAAATGGCTTGATAAATACCATGAATTTTTGGAAGTTCCCACAACCAGGTGGCACTGGAGAACATTTGGATGTCCTGTTGCTGATCATGAGTATACCAGACAATGCCTTGATTGACTGGGTTTCATGAAAATGGTGTAGAACAGAGATGCCAGTAAGTTGGAGCCTGCTGAGTAGTGGGCCTAGAGCAGTGGTGGGCAGGTGTGTGATGAAACATCAGTGGTAGGGCCATGAGGATCTACCATTGCATTCCAAATGGCTTGTGACTGACATGGTGCAGCCAGCAGTCCCTTATATGTAAAGGCATCTTGTTATATGGTGAGGTTTCAGGTCAATGTTCTGAATCAGGTTGATATGGACGAGGGGGCAATGGGGCAAGCTAGGAGGGATAGAAGCCTGGTTGGTGCATTCTCCTGCAGACCCTGACCCAACACACGTGACAGAACTCCCTCTAGCAATATGTCCCAGTTGAGCTCCTGGTATTTCGTGAAGCAAATACCAAACTCCCAGTGCAGCAGGAAAAACACCACAAAAAGTGTAGGAGGACCAAATGGCTTCGCAGTCAACAGGGAGAGACACTTAGTCCTCAGTGGTCACAGTTTACCTACAAAGAGAGGATTCAGCATTGCTGCCTCATCTTCATTGGAAAATAAGAAACCATGTCCTTCAGGTCACATAGATGCAGAACCAGCTTTGATGGTCTCACTACTAAAGAAGCCAAATCTCCTGACAACATATATTTCAAGTGCCCAAACTCAGAGGCAGTTTCTCAAAAAGTTTTTAGGCTCTCAGAGCTCCCTGTTTGTGTTGTGTTTACCCTGTCCCTTACTTTTGGAAACTCCTCTACCACCTCCATGGTTATGAACTCTTGAGCATTTTCCATTCCAGATATGTATTCACTGATTTTCTAACTCTTCTCCTCTAATTATGTTTTACCTGGGGTGAAGGTAATGTCAAGGCATTTTTCTGGATGAGAGTGAGAGGATATCAGACCTTAACAGATATTTGTGAAGCACATATTTGCTTACACATTGAATTCATTTTCCAATTTTCCTTTTGAAATACTGAATCCCTGACACTAACCCATACCTACTAGAATCAGACAACTCATCCTAATATAATGGAGAAAAATAACCCAAACAGAATAGAAATTCAAGCAGTTCAGAGGAGGCATCTTTTATAGTTGGACTTGCCTTTTGCATTATATATGGTAGGAGTTATAAATCTAGTCAATTTTTATTTGAAATAGTTCTCCATGTGTTTTTAAAGATAACAAATGTGTGAAATCCTGTTTCCCTTTCTCTGTAGCCAATTCACACATGTATATTTATATGCACATATAGAATCCTACCAGGAATCCCACGTACATTTTTGTGAGGTTTCTCACTTCGCAGATTCAAATTGTGAGAAGAGATCACTCCTCTTAAATGCTGTTAGAACTGAAGATTCAAACTATAGGGGAGCTTTCTAGTAGAACAACATTATACATATACTCATGTTCAGTAAAATAATTATTTTTGCATCTGTGGATGATATATATTTCCTGATGAATTTTGATTTTCATATATATTGCTGCTTTTTAATGTCTGTGTGTAGTTTGTATGTGTGTGTGTGTGTATATATATATATATATACACACACACACACTATTCAGATTTTTCAATATATAAAATATATGTGTCTTATATACACTTTCTAAATTCATTCATGTTCATGTATATGGATTTATAATCAACTTTTCACAAGATTATTTTCCGAAATATTCATCCACCTGAAATACATATTTGTTTCCTAGTACTGAAAACAAACTTCAGTGAATGGTGCCTACAAATTCTAATAATTTTACAGTAACTGACCCAGTTTACCACCAATGCAAGTAGATTCCTATGGGACATGATATGTAATTTGAGGTTCATTTGTATTCAACACTGGTACATTATTATTTCTTCAGTTTTTGCACATCATACGATATATATTTCATCCACAAGTTCACAAATTTACAGGCATTTGTTTCAACTTTAATCAATTCCTGTTTCAGAACACAAGTATTATCAGGGTTTCTGAACTCGTCTTTTCATGACGCTTCTTTCCAAACAAGTTATTTTCGATTTCCATAATCACTGGTGAAGTAAAACTCACACCCTTCGTGATAAACCAAAACACTAATATTACCATTATATGTATACCATTTTGGAAAGAATGATTGTATATCAATATAACATTTCCTGTAATTTTTCAGATATCAGTTCAATCCATTATTTATAGTTGGAACAAGTTATATTATTTATTCACAGTATGTTCTATTCATGCTTTATCTTTATATTCATAGACACAGTGTACACCTCTTTGGACCCCCAATACTAATTTTACGTCTTCAATATATTGCTACCAGAAATGGTGGAAGAAATACTTATGTCACCTGATCTACATATACATTTTATCACAATAATATTCTGAAAAAAAATGTAAAGGTCACACTTATGACTGTACCAAAGCCTAAAAGGAAAGTGAACATGGATTAATAGAAACATCCATGTCCATGCTGCCTAATGCTCTCAAATGTCAATCCTATTGGTGACAACATATTTGTTTCTTCCTAAGATTATATATTCAAACTCAACCCTGTTGAAAATGTCTAATCCTATCACTCACTTTATATTTTGCCTGATGCAATAATGTCTCTATTGATATCTGCATTTCTACATATTTTCCCAGTTTATCATAGTGACTGACTCTTCATATGTGCCGACATTTACATTCACTCTCTAACCAAAACCATATTGCTAAAGAACTTTTGGTCTAAATCCTATAATCGCTCTTCTTCCTAAACCTACCGACAATCTTTCTAAACCTACTGACTATCCCTTTTTACTGGATGTTCTCTTCTACGTTCAATCATCCAAGGTACAAGGTCCTATGCCATTGTATATTGAATTATCTGAGACATCTTTAGAGAACATAAATCAAGCTAAGTATCCCAATCAAGGGCCCAATGCCCTTCTGGGTTTCAAATTATACCTAGATTTTTATTTTCATACTTATATTTTACCTCTACATTCTTGTAAATCTCACAGGTTGCCAATACCATTATTCATCGCACACAATGATTCCTAACCCAAATTGAACCTGTTATTAACCCTAAACATACACTGTTCCCTCAATCTCATTTTACAGAAGAACAGGGACGGAGTTGTTCTTACAATACAGGAAAGTAGGGGACCTTCCACCTGCTGAAAACCTCAAAGGTCCATACAGAAATGATACCCGGAAAAGTTATAGGCAGCTATGAAGGACCTGAGAGAGCAAAAGTCATCTTCCATGGCAAACAACCTGGTCAGGATGAAGGGATGTGTCTTAATCAGCCTCTCTCTTCTTATTGTAGAGAAGATGGACCAAATCAGGCCTGTGTGGAAAGCTGTTCATGGGTGCCTATGGTTGATATACCATTCTAACTTGTGAAAGTGTCACAGGAAGTAGGGGCAGCCTCCATCTCATGGGACCCTTGGAAGCAACTGTTAGGAAAAAGGGGTGCCAAGGCAGTGGCCTCATTCAGTTCCAAAGAAAGTGACATATCTAATTTCCTTGGTGATGGAACTCTCTGAACTTGCTATCCAAGAACCAAGACACTGAGAGGCAATCCCAGTCCAAGTCCCTGTGGGCTCACTTGATTGGATTTTCCAAGGACAGAGTCAGTCTTTCTCGGTACCTAATGATGTGAGTATAGCCAAATACCAGGAGAGCACTGAAGAGGTACTTTTCCTGAGAAAGCAGGTAGTGGCTTGCCACTTTTTCCTGACAACTTTACAGAGTTGGTCAAGGAAAGCAGATCTGATAGAGGACACGCCATTTCAGGGGAACATAATATGGCCCACCAGTCAGAGTTAACTCCGGAGAGTCACAGAACTACTTGAGGGAAGGAGGTGCCTTTGTGAGTGTGGGTTTGTTGTTTTGTCTCATATTCTGAGAATAGGTAGGGAAGGCGGTTTGTTTGATTTGGAGTGAACTGTTTCTAGTAAGTCGTTTGACAAAATGAGTGTTTCTATGTCTGTGTATCCCACTGTGTCCGTGGTTGTAGACATGAGAAAAGAGAATGCAACAATGGATGTGTCCTGTCTAGTAGAAAGCTTCCCATTATGCATCCTGCCTAATTTATGAATGGAGTGCGGCTTGCCTTATGGATGAGCAATGCCTATTACCTTCCTAAGTCCCTGTTTTCTTCTGAATTCTTTCCACTCTCCAGAATAGGCTCATGGTTTTGTGTCCAAGATATGCAACAACTCCAAGGTCTGTGACATGGCCATGTACAGGATAGCTGAAGGGAATGGCCAGCATCTCAGAAAACTCAGATATCAGTGTGACCAGGAAAGTCTCAGTGGATATACCCTGCTTTTGGCCTTTTGCTTACCTATTGTTCTGTTGCCCTGAATATCAGGAAGGTCTTTGCCTCAGGCCACCCCTTTGTGAAGCCTGAAGGAAACAGTTTTCAAATGGAAATGAATGGGCATCACTTGTGGCTCTTTCTTAGTTGCTTTGGAAAGGGATGTGTCTTAATTAGACTCTTGGCCTTGTATGTGGCTGTGACTTTGATTCTCAGCAGCTGATGGATCTAAAAATGATCCCATGTGTGCATCCAAAACCATAATTGCCAAAAGATCAGTCATTGTGGATGAAGTCTCTCGTCTTCCTCTGTTAGGTTGCTGACCTCCATCAAGTGAGAATAGGTATTCCTTGGGTCAAATGAGTTCTTCAAATCACTGCAGAGGTGCTTAGGTTTTCGTATGACTCCAAATCACATAAAGAATCTATACTTGAAAGTCAGTAGGCCTCAAATTGGAGAAACAGAGCAGTATTAACGGGAGGCTTATTTGATCACTCCTGGTTCACAGAAAGGGTGTCCAGGCCAACATGACTCTAGGCAAATGAGGGGCAAGGGAGTTTATTTGGACACTGTCTTTGGGTGAGCCCTTCATGGAAACCTCCAGACAGAGGTTACGATGAGTGACTATATGGAAGAAGATGAGGACCATGTTTGAGTGTTTTGTTTTTAATTGTGGTCATTTGTGTGGTGGTTGTAAGAAATATCTTGGTCCACCTGGGCTTGAACTCTGTTGGGATTTCCCTTAAAGACTGCGTTCTGGAACTGAACTCAGAGAAGTATTGCCATGAATAGAAATACAGGCAGTTTAGAGGAGGCATGGTGTATATTTGGACTTGCCTTTTGCATGATACAGAGTAGGAGTTAAATCTAGTCAATTTTTTGTTGAAATAGTTCTCCATGTGTTTTTAAAGTTAAAAAATTGTGAATTCCTGTCTCCCTTTCTCTGTAGCCTATTCAGCACATATATTTTTATATGGATATATAGAATCATACCTGGTACCACACATACATTCTTGTGAGGTGGATGAGTTGGCAGATACAAATTGTGAAAAGAGATCACTCCTAATTAACCGTGTTGGAACTGAATATTCAACCAATGGGTGAGCTTGCTAGTTGAACAACATTATACATAAATCCATGTTCAGTAAAATGAATATTTTTGGATCTTTTTATGATATATATTTTATGAAAATTTTGATTGACATATATTTTGCTATTTTTTTTTCTGTGTGTGTGTGTGTGTGTGTGTGTGTGTGTGTTTTGTGTCATTCGCCTGTTCTGTAAAACAACTTCAGAGAGAGAGGTTAAAAATTCATGCAAAGCTCTGATGGAGGTATCTAATATCTTAGTTTTGGTCTATTGCTTCTTCTAATTGGGTCATTTGTTGTGTCCCATGGACGAGGGCAATGGTTCCTGTGCCCACCCCTGAAGCAACTCCTATTCCGAATAGGATGGCTAAAGTGAGGGATATATGTCCCCAGTGGAAACGGGTTGTATGCCCCTCTATTTCATTTTCAAATGAACCTGCATCATGACAGAGCACTCTGGGAAACATCTGCACCATTACACAATTAATCACATCTGTTGACAATTTCTTTAAAACATAAACAATGTTTAATTATATACAATTATGCTGTTGTAGGGACGGACAAGGCAAGGTACCTAAGATAGCAACGAAGACAGGGAAACCGTCCTATTTGGTTTCAACCAGATTCAGAGGGCATTGCTTCTGTTGTAATCAATTATTCTCCTGAAACTCAAGTTTAGGTAGTTTCAGAATTTTGTACCCAACATGTAAGGGAAGGGGCTCAGAAGTTCACAGTCTTCAGAAGTTCAAAAAAGCCGTTGTTGTTTCTGTTTTTACCTCAGTTCTGGGCAAGTTAACTTTTCAAGGACACCTGGGAGGGAAAGAGCTTTTTCCTACCTTTCTTATTTTTCACCCCTGACAGCTGTTACCATGGAGCCCTGATGGTAACTTCTTTATCTTAGAAATATAGCCATCTCTGTAAAGCCCCAGCTCATGGCCAGAGGCCTTGTTCATTATTTTGTGGAAAACAAGTAATGGGGTGTCTAGCATAGAAGGGCTTATTTTTTTAGCCAGTGGCCAAGTAGAACAAGGCAACACTAAAAGAGGAAGTTTATCTACATTGAACTCTTTTATAGGGACTCTTTTGCTGAAAGTCCTAAAGTCAGCCATGGTGAAGACTTCTGTAGAAAGTCAGTTAAGAATTTTCTGTAGGCCTGGTACAGAAGGGGAAGACAGGGAAGGTGGGGCTGACAGCAGCTCCGAGGATCTGAGAATAAGGAAGGAGAGATGTAAAAGAATAATGGGAAAGGGGTTTGGGATTTTCCTAGCAACAAAAACTTGAGCTGTAGAACAGGTAGAGCAGAGGGGAAGACAAGAGTGAGTATCCCAAAATGCATGTGAGGGACTTTAAATTTTTAGTAAACTGTTTTCAGTGATGACAAAGCAACTTTAAAGGCCATTTTCATTACATCTTTGATAGGAGTCTGAGGGCTCTCCTCAGCTAGTTTCAGCTTTGTGTTAGCTGGTAAGAGGACCTGGTGGGACCCGGGGCGGGCACGGACAGGAGAAGAGAGGAGTGAGTCGGTGGATGGGAACCTGAGTACCTGCTACTTCAGCAAGATGGCGATGGTCTGAGAACCAGCAGAGATTTGGGTTTTTGATCTAATAATTGGAGGGGAGAAATCAGGTTGCTGAGGTGAGAGTGACAGCAGAGACTCTGGAGCACAAGGCTGAAGGTGAGGATTGATTGGATAAGCATAGTTCAGGATATGAGTGAAGGATGGAAAAGGCATGCCCATAGGGGAATCTCCTTTCACCCTTTTGAGCACTTGCAGAAGTTAAAAAGGTCACACAGGGCTGGGGATGTGGCTCATTTGTAGCACGCTCGCTTGGCATGCGTGCGGCCCGGGTTCGATCCTCAGCACCACATACAAACAAAGATGTCGTGTCCAGCAAAAAACTAAAAAATAAATATTAAAAATTCTCTCTGTCTCTCTCTCTGTCACCTCTCTCTTTAAAAAAAATGGTCACGCAGAATTTGAGGATCAAGAGACCCCTCTGGGGGCCATCGGTTTTGGTTATCTAATTGGTAATATGGCCTATGCTGTGTACTGAATTTGATGAGGAGTTTGTGTTCCATCAGGCAGCCCCTGTATGCTCACATCCCCATGACGTACAGCAAAAGTCTGCCAGGCATTCTGGGATTACTAAAAAGGAGTGATGGATTTTTCCTTTCCCCAGGTCCATGATCCTCTTAGTTATACAAGTCCGATATTTACTGCCATTAGCCCCTTGAACTAGAGACCTTTTATTTGATAGAGGGCCCAATGGGGCCTTAAGGGCTGAGTTTATTGCCCCTGTATCCACTTCAAAGTTTACTGGTGTCTCCTCCACTTCAAAAGATACGCTGAGCTCAGGGAGGGGATCTGAGCCCCGACTTTCGTAGTCATGCTGAAGAGTCAGAAAGGCTGGCTGGCGTGGCTGCCTCTTTCTAGGGAACTCTTGAACCCAGTGTCCTCTTTCTTTACAGTAGGCACATTGATCTGAGGTCAGGGGTGGCCTCTGACGTGGGACCAGGTATCCCTTCCTGTCTCCCTGTTTCTTAATTTCTGGCCTTTTTGTTATTGTGACCGGGACCTTAGTCAACTCCTTAGTCTGTCTTTTGTTTCTTTTATCCTCCTTTTGCTCCCTTCTCTTCCTCAGTTTCTCTCTTATAGTATACTTTCTCGGCTTCTCTGACTAAATCTCTCAAAGTCATATCTTGTAATCCATCTAAGCATTGTAACTTTCTTTAAATATCCAAGGCAGCATGCCCAATAAAGGCCATTGTGACAGATGATTTTTGATCCTCTGCATGAGGATCGAAAGGAGTATATCTCCTATATGCCTCCGTAATTCTCTCTAGAAACATAGAGGAAGATTCATCAGGCCCGCAGGCGTGGTACCCACGTCACCCCAAATGGAGTAGGGAAAGAGCAGTGCCACTGCCTGCTCCCGGATCAGGCCGAGCCACCAGCTGGTGTGGTAGTCACGTCACCCAAATTGTAGTAGGGGCCAAGCAGGCTGCCCCCCGCGCCCGCCACAAAAGCAGACCTGTGACTGACCTTCGGAACAGGCCCAGAGGCCTGCCACCATGGTAGACATGACACCCCAATTGGAGTAGTGGCAGAGCAGAGCTTTCTCCCGCGCCCAGTACAAGCACAACGGCCCACCGGCGTGGTAGTCACGTCAACCCAATTGGAGTAGGGGCAGAGCAGAGTGTTTGCCCGCACCCGGAACAGGCCCAGCAATCTGCCAGCATGGTAGTCACGACACCCCAATTGCAGTAGGGCCAAAGCAGAGCCACCACCCGCTCCCGCAAGGTAGGCAGACCTGCAACTGACCGGCGGAACAGGACTAGCGGCCTACAAGCACAGCAGACACATCAACCCATTTGGTTCTTTGAAAAAATAAAAAAAATCTACAGACCCTTAGCCATGCTAACGAAGACAAAAAGAGAGAGAACTCAAATTACTAGCATACAGGATGAAAAAGACAATATCATAACAGATATTTCAGATATACAGAAGATAATCCGAAATTATTTTGAATCTTTGTACTCTAATAAAATAGAAGACAGTGAAGGCATCGATAAATTTCTTAAGTCATATGATCTGCCCAGATTGAGTCAGGAGGATATAGACAACCTAAACAGACCAATATCAATTGAGGAAATAGAAAAAAACCATCAAAACACTACCAAGTAAGAAAAGCCCAGGACCTGATGGGTATACAGCAGAGTTTTACAAAACCTTTAAAGGGGAACTAATACCAATACTTTTCAAGCTATTTCAGGAAATTGAAAAAGAGGGAGAACTTCCAAATTCATTCTATGAGGTCAACATCACTCTGATTCCTACACCAGACAAAGACACTTCAAAGAATGAAAACTACAGACCAATATCTCTAATGAGCCTAGAGGCAAAAATCCTCAATTAAATTCTGGCAAATCAGATACAAAAGCATATCAAAAAAATGGTGCACCATGATCAAGTAGGATTCATCCGTGGGATGCAAGGCTGGTTCAATATACAGAAATCAATAAATGTTATTCATCACATCAATAGACTTAAAAATAAGAACCATATGATCATCTCGATAGATGCAGAAAAAGCATTCGACAAAGTACAGCATCCCTTTATGTTTAAAATTCTAGAAAAACTAGGGATAACAGGAACATACCTCAATATTGTAAAAGCAATCTATGCTAAGTCTCAGGCTAGCATACTTCTGAATGGAGAAAAATTGAAGGCATTCCCCCTAAAATCTGGAACAAGACAGGTATGCCCTCTTTCACCACTTCTGTTCAACATAGTTCTCGAAACACTGGCCAGAGCAATTAGAGAGATGAAAGAAATTAAAGGCATATAAATAGGAAAAGAAGAACTTAAATTATCACTATTGCAGATGACATGATTCTATTCCTAGCAGACCCAAAAGGGTCTACAAAGAAACTAATAGAGCAAATAAATGAATTCAGCAAAGTGGCAGGATATAAAATCAACACTCATAAATCAAAGACATTCCTGAATATCAGTGACAAATCCTCTGAAACGGAAATGAGGACAACCACTCCATTCACAATATACTAAAAAAAAAAAATAATTGGGAATCAACCTAACAAAAGAGGTGCAAGTTTTATACAAGGAAAACTACAGAAACCTAAAGAGAAAAATAGAGGAAGATATTAGAAGATGTAAAAATGTACCCTGTTCATAGATAGACAGAACTAACATCATCAAAATGGCGATATTACTAAAAGTTCTCTATAGGTTTAGTGCAATGCCAATCAAAACCCAACGGCATTTCTTGTAGAAATAGAGAAAGCAATCATGAAATTCATATGGAAAAATAAAAGACCCAGAATAGCAAAAACAACACTAAGCAGGAAGTGTGAATCAGTCGGTATAGGGATACCAGACTTCAAACTATACTGCAGAACAATAGTAACAAAAATAGCATGGTACTGGTACCAAAACAGGTGGGTGGACCAATGGTACAGAATAAAGGACACAGAAACCAATCCAAAAAATACAACTATCTTACATTTGATAAAGGGGCTAAAAGCATGCAATGGATGAATGATAGCATCTTCAACAAATGGTGCTGGGAAACCTGGAAATCCATATGTAACAAAAAGAAACTGAATCCCTTTCTCTCGCCATGCACAAAAGTTAACTCAAAATGGATCAAGGAGCTTGATATCAAATCAGACATGGTGTCTGATAGAAGACAAAGTTGGCTACGATCTACATACTGTGGGGTCGCCTCCAAATTCCTCAATAGGACACCCATAGCACAAGCGTTAATAACTAGAATCAACACATGGGACTTACTCAAACTAAAAAGGTTTTTTCTCAGCAAAAGAAACAGTAAGAGAGGAAAATAGGGAGCCCACATCCTGGGAACAAATCTTTTCTCCTAACACTTCAGATAGAGCACTAATATCCAGAGTATACAAAGAACTCAAAAAATTAGTCAATAAGATAACAAATAACCCAAACAACAAATGGGCCAAGAACCTGAACAGACACTTCTCAGAGGAGGACATAAAATCAATCAACAAGTACATGAAAAAATGGTCACCATCTCCAGCAGTCAGAGAAATGTGAATCAAAACCACCCTAAGATACCATCTCACTCTAGTAAGATTGGCAGCCATTATGAAGTCAAACAATCACAAGTGCTGGCGAGGATCTGGGGAAACAGGTACACTTGTATATTTCTGGTGGGACTGCAAATTGGTGCAGGCAAATGGGAAAGCAGTATGGAGATTTCTTGGAAAGCTGGGAACGGAACCACCATTTGACCCAGTAATTCCCCTTCTCGGTCTAAAACCTAAAGACCTAAAAAGAGCATGCTACAGGGACACTGCTACATCGATGTTCATAGCAGCACAATTCACAATAGCAAGACTGTGGAACCAACCTAGATGCCCTTCAATAGAAGAATGAATGAAAAAAATGTGGCATTTATACACAATGGAGTATTACTCGGCATTAAAAAATGACAGAATCATAGAATTTTCAGGGAAATGGATGGCATTAGAACAGATTATGCTAAGTGAAGCTAGCCAATCCCTAAAAAACAAATGCCAAATGTCTTCTTTGATATAAGGAGAGTAACTAAGAACAGAGTAGGGACGAGGAGCATGAGAAGAAGATTAACATTAAACAGGAATGAGAGGTGGAAGGGAAAGGGAGAGAGAAGAGAAACTGCATGAAAATGGAAGGAGAACCTCAGGGTTATACAAAATTACATACAAGAGGAAGTGAGGGGAAAGGGAAAAATAATACAAGGGGGAGAAATTTATTACTGTATAGGGGGTAGAGAGAGAAGAGGAGAGGAGACTGGAGGGGAGGGGGGATAGTAGAGGATAGGAAAGGCAGCAGAATACAACAGACACTAGTATGGCAATATATGAATCAATGGATGTGTAACTGATGTGATTCTGCAATCTGTATACGGGGCAAAAATGGGAGTTCATAACCCACATAAATCAAAGTGTGAAATATTATTTATCAAGAACTATGTAATGTTTTGAACAACCATATATAAAAATTTAAAAAAAGAGATAACTAAATTCGGTGAATAATGCACGAGAATCCTAATATTTCTACAGTTTAAAATCAATGCCAGTAGATTCCTATGGGACATGATGTGTATTTTGACGTTCATTTTTATTCAACAATGGTACATTACTATTTCATGAGTTTATGCACATCATAGGATATATATTTCATCCACAAATTAGCAAATTTATAGGCATTTGATTGAATTTCAATCGCTTCCTGCTTTACAATATATGCATTCCTCCAGGTTTCCTGAAAGGTCTTTTCATGAGACTTCTTTCCAAACATATTATTTTCGATTTCCATAATCACTTTTGAAGCAAAACTCACACACTGTTCATGATAAACCAAAACACTAATATTACCATTAGATGTATAATTGGTGGGAATGAATGATTGTATATCAATATAAGATTTCCTGTAATTTTCCAGATATCAGTTCAATATATTATTTAATGTTTGAACAAGTTATATTATTTATTCAGAGTATTGTCTATTCATGCTTTATCTCTATATTCATAGACACAGGGTGCACCTCTTTGTACCCCCAATACTAATTTTACGTCTTCAATATATTGTTTCCAGAAATGGTGGACGAAATACTCATGTCACCTGATCTACATATACATTTTTTCACAGTAATATTCTGGACAAATAATGTAATGGTCACGGTTATGATTGCACGAAGGACTAAATGAAAAGTGAACATGGATTACTAAAAACATCTATGTCCAGGTTGCCTAATGCTCTTAACTGTCAATCCTATTGGTGACTACATATTTTTTTCTTCAAAAGATTATGTATTCAAACTCAACCCTGTTGAAAATGTCTAATCCTATCACTCACTTTATACTTTGCCTGATTTCATAATGTCTCTATTGATATCTGCATTTCTACATTTTTTCCCAGCTCATCATAGTGACTGACTCTTCATATGTGCTGACATTTACATTCACTCTCTAACCGAAACCCTGTTGTTAAAGAACTTTTGTCCAAATCAAATACTCACTCTTCTTCCTAAACCTACCGACTAGCTTCATAATCTTACTGACTATCCCTTTGTGACTGGATGTTCTCTTCTACATTCAATCATCAAAGGTACAAAGTCCTATGCCATTGTGTATTGAATTAACTGAGACATCTTTGCAGAACATAATTCAAAGCTAATTATCCCAATCAAGGGCTCAATGCCCTTCTGGGCTTCAAATCATACCTAGATTTCTGTTCTCATACTTATATTTAACCTCCATATTCTTTTAAATATCGAAGGTCCCCAACACTATTATTCATCACACAGAATGATTCCTAACACAAATCGAACCTGTTATTAACCCGAAACATACACTGTTCCCTCAATCTCATTTTACAGAAGAGCAGGGACAGAGTTGTTCTTACAATACAGGAAAGAAGGGGACAGTCCACCTGCTGAGAACCTCAAAGGTCCATGCAGAAATGATACCTGGACAAGTTGTAGGCAGGTATAAAGGACCTGAGTGAGCAAAACTCATCTTCCATGGCAAAACACCTGGTCAGGATGAAGGGATGTGTCTTAATCAGCCTCTCTCTTCTTATTGTAGAGAAGACTGACAAAACCAGACCTGTGTGTAGAGCTGTTCCTGGGTGCCTATCGTTGATATTTCATTCTAACTTGTGAAAGTGTCACAGGAAGTAGGGACCGGCTCCATCTCATGGGACCCTTGGAAGCAACTGTTAGGGAAAAGTGGTTGCCAAGGCAGTGACCTCATTCAGTTCCAAAGAAAGTGACATACCTCATTATTTGGTGATGGAACTCTCTGAACTTGGTATCCAAGAAGCCAGGCACCCAGAGGCAGTCCCAGTTCCAGTCCCAGTGGACTCGCTTGTTTGGATTTTCCAAAGACAAAATCAATCTTTCTTGGTACCTACTGATGTGAGGATGGCCAAATGCCAGAAGAGCTCTGAAGAGGGACCTTTCCTGAGAAAGCAGGTAGTGGCTCACCACTTTTTCCTGACAACTTCACAGAGTTGGCCATGGAAACCAGATCTGAAAGAGGACAGGCCATTTTGGGAGAACATAGTATGGCTCACCAGTCATAGGACACTCCTTCTAATCACAGACATACTTGGGGGAAGGAGCTGCCTTTGTGGGAGTGGGTATGGCTTTGTGGTTCTGTCTCATGTTCTGAGAATAGGTAGGAAAGGCGTTTTTTATTTGTTGTTTTTTTTTTTTGTTTTTGGTTTTCAGTGGACTGTTCTAGTAAGTCGTTTGACAAGGCAAGTATTTCCATGTCTGTGTATTCCACTGTGTCCGTTGTTGTAAACATTAGGAAAGAAAATGCATTAATGAATGTGTCCTTTAAAGTATAAATATTCCCAAAATTCATCCTGCCCAATATATGAATGAACTGCAGCTTGTCTTATCGAAGGGAAACACCTGCTATCTTCCCAAGTTAATGTTTTCTTCCTGTATTCTGGCCAGTCTCCAGAATAGGCTCATGGTTTTGTGTCCACGATATGTACCACCTCCAAGCTCTGTGACATGGTCATGTACTGGATAGCTGAAAAGAATGGCGAGCATCTCAGAAAACTCAGATATCAGTGTGACCAAGAAACTCTCAGTGGAGAGACCCTGCTTTGGACCTTTTGCTTAAGTACTGTTTTGTTTCACTGAATATCTGGAAGGTCTTTGCTTCAGGGCACCCCGTTGTGAAGCCTGAAGAATATAGTTTTGAAATGGAAATGAATAGGCATCACCTGTGGCTCTTTGCTTAATTGCTTTGGAAATGGATGTGGCTGAATTAGCCTCTTGGCCTTCTTTGTGGCTGTGATTTAGATTCTCAGCACATGATGGATATAAAGAATGATCCCATGTGTGCGTCCAAAACTATAATGGCAAAAAATCAGTCATTGTGGATGAAGTCTCTCGTCTTCCTCTGTTAGGTTCCTGACCTCCATCAAGTGTGAATAGGGATTCTTTGGGTCAAATGAGTTCTTCAAAGCCCTGATGAGGTGCTTGGGTTTTCGCATGACTCCAAATCACATATAGATTCTATACCTGAAAGTCAGTAGGCCTCAAATTGTAGAAACAGAGCAGTATTAACGGCAGGCTTATTTGATCACTTCTGGTTCACAGGAGGGCTGTCAAGGCCACCCTGACTTTAGCCAAATGAGGGGCAAGCGAGCTTTTTTTGGACACAGTCTTGGGCTGTGCCCCTGATGGAAAACTCCAGCCAGAGGTTACGATGAGTGACTATATGGAAGAAGATGAGGGCCATGTGGGAATGTTTTGGTTTTAATTTTGGCCATTTGTTTGGCGGTTGGAAGAAATGACTGGGTCCACTTGGGCTTGAACTTTGGTGTGATTCCCCTTAGAGACTGAGTTGTGAAACTGAACTCAGAGAAGTATTGCCATGAATTTTGTTTGGATTTTAGGATGCCACGCATGTGAGTCGCCCTTGTAAACTGAGATCTAGGGCCAGGGTGGCTTTCCACAGAGCACTGGGAATCTCTGCCAGGATATCACATGATTTTATTCTCAAAGACATGGCAGCCATATTTGAGAGTCGAAAAATACATAGGACTCACATTGTAGACTTTAATGGGCCTGGCATCATGTGACCATTTTGGCACTCTTTCAGAAGCCTTGCCTGTGAGAGTTCTCCAGAGCTTTTATTGAATTGAGCTTCCTCAACATTTAATGGTTACTGAATGAATTGAAAGCCACAGTGCCTCCAACTTCATCCTTGAAAAATGGCTAGATAAATACCATGAAAATTTTGAAATTCCCATGACCAGGTGGCACTGGAGAACCTTTGGATGTCCTATTGCTGATCAAGAGTATACCAGACAGTGCCTTGATTGACTGGGTTTCATGAAAATGGTGTAGTACAGAGATGCCAGTAAGTTAGAGCCTGCTGAGTAGTGGGCCTAGAGCAGTTTTGGGCAGGTGTGTGATAAATCACCAGTGGTAGGGTCATGAGGATCTACCATTGTATTCCAAATGGCATGTTACTTACATGGTGCAGCCAGCAGACCCTTATATGTAAAGGCATCTTGTTATATGGAGAGGTTTCAGGGCAATGTTCAGAATTAGGTTGATATGGACAAGGGGGCAATGGGGCAAGCTATGAGGGATAGAAGCCGGGTTGGTGCATTCTCCTGCATACCCTGGCACACCACACGTGACAGAACTCCCTCCAGCATTGTGTCCCAGTTTAGCTCCTTGTATGTCATGAAGCAAATACCAAACTCCGAGTGCAGTAGCAAAAACACGACAAAAAGTGGACCAGGACCAAATGGCTTCACAGTCCACATGGGGAGAAACTTAGTCCCCAGTTGTCACAGTTTACCTACAAAGAGATAATGCAGCACTGCTGCTCATCTTTATTGGAATATAAGAAGCCATGTCCTCCAGGTCACATAAATGCAGACCCAGCTTTGATGGTCTCACGCAAAGAAGTCAAATCTCCTGACAACAACATATTTTTCAAGTGCCCAAACTCACAGAAAGTTTCTCAAAAAGTTTTTAGGCCAGAAGAGCTCCATGTTTGTGGAGTGTTAACCCAGTCCCTTACTTTTGGAAACTCCTCTACCACCTCCAAGATTGTGAACTCCTGAGCATTTCCATTCCAGATATGTATTCACTGATTTTCTAACTCTTCTCCTCCAATTGTGTCTTAATTGGGGCAAAGGTATTGACAAGGCATTGCTCTGGATGAGAGTGGAAGGATATTTATGCAGCACATATTTGCATACACATTGGATTCATTTTTCAATTTTCCTATTGAAATAGTGAATCCCTGACACTAACCCGAACCTATTAGGCTCAGACTACTCAACCTAATAAAAAGGAGAAAAATAACCCAAACAAATATAAATACAAGCAGTTCAGAGGAGGCATGTTGTATATTTGGACTTGCCTTTTGCATTATATAAGGTAGGAGTTATAAATCTAGTCAATTTTTAATTGAAATAGTTCTCCATGTGTTTTTAAAGTTAACAGATATGTGAATTCTTGTTTCCAATTCTCTGTAGCCATTTCACCCATGTATATTTATATACATATATAGAATCCTACCAGGTATCACATGTACATTTTTGGGAGGTGGCTGACTTGGCAGATACAAATTGTGAGAAGAGTTCACTCCTCTTAAACGCTGTTGGAACTGAAAATTCAACCTACAAGCTTCCTAGTAGAACAACATTATACATAAGCTCATGTTCAGTAAAATAAATATTTTTGCATCTGTGGATGATATATATTTAATGATGAATTTTGTTTGGCATATATATTGCTACTTTTTAATGTCTATTTGTGTTTTTTTTGTATATATACATACACACTCTGTAGATTTTTCAAAATATGAAATATGTGTCTTATATACACTCTCCTAATTCATTCATGTTCATGTACTTGGATTTATAATCAACTTTTCACAAGATTATTCTCAGACATATTCATTTAACTGAAATACATGTTTGTTTCCTAGTACTGAAAACTAACTTCAGTGAATGGTGCATACAAATCCTAAAAATTCTACAGTAACTAACCCAGTCTAACATCAATGCAAGTAGATTCCTATGGCACATGATATGTAATTTGACGTTCATTTGTATTCAACACTGGTACATTACTATTTCTTCAGGGTTTGCACATCATAGGATATACATTTCATCCACAAGTTCACAAATTTATAGGCATTTGTTTCAACTTTAATCACTTATTGCTTCAGAACACATGTATTATCAGGGTTTCTTGACTGGTCTTTTCATGAGAATTCTTTCCAAACACATTATTTTCAATTTCCATAATCACTATTGAAGCAAAACTCACACACTCTTCATGATAAACCAATACACTAATATTACCATTTGATGTATAATTGGTCGGAATGAATGATTGTATATCAATATAAGATTTCCTGTAATTTTTCAGATATCAGTTCAATACATAATTTAAATTTGGAACAACTTATATTATTTATTCACATTATGGTCTATTCATGCTTTATCTCTATATTCATAGACAGAGGGTACACCTCTTTGTACCCCCAAAACTAATTTTATGTCTTCAATATATTGCTCTCAGAAAAGGTGGTAGAAATACTCATGTCACCTGATCTACATAAACATTTTATCACAGTAATATTCGGAACTAAAAATGTGAAGGTCACACTTAAGACTGTACCAAAGCCAAAAGGGAAATTGTACATGGATTACTAAAACATCCATGTCCAGGTTGCCTAATGCTCTCAAATGTCAATCCTATTGGTGACGACATATTTGTTTCTTCATAAGATTATATATTGAAACTCAACCTTGTAGAAAATGTCTAATCCTATCACTCATTTTATACTTTGCATGATTTCATAATGTCTCTATTGATATCTGCTTTTCTACATATTTTCCCAAGCTCATCATAGTGACTCACTCTTCATATGTGCTGACATTAACATTCACCCTCTAACCAAAACCCTATTAGGAAAGAACTTTTGATACAAATCCTATACTCACTCTTCTTCCTAAACCTACCGACTATCTTCTTAATCCTACCTACTATCCCTTTTTGACTGGATGTTCTCTTCTACATTCAATCATCCAAGGTACAAGGTCCTATGCCATTTATTATTGAATTATCTGAGACATCTTTGCAGAATATAATTAAAAGCTAAGTATCCCAGTCAAGGGCCGAATGATTTCTGGCCTTCAAATCTTACTTAGATTTCTGTTTTTGTACATTTATTTCAACTCTATATTCTTATAAATATCGTAGGTACCCAATACCATTATTCATCTCACAGAATGATTCCTAACTGAAATCGAACCTGTTATTAACCCGAAACATACACTGTTCCCTCAATCTCATTTTACAGAAGAGCAGGGAAAGAGTTGTTCTTACAATACAGGAAATTAGGGTACCTTCCACCTGCGAGAACCTCAAAGGTCCATTCAGAAATGATACCTGGAGAAGATTTAGGCAGGTATAAAGGACCTGAGAGAGCAAAAGTCATCTTCCATGGCAAACAACCTGGTCAGGATGAAGGGATGTGTCTGAATCAGCCTCTCTCTTCTTATTGTAGAGAAGATGGACAATACCAGGCCTGGGTGAAGAGCTGTTCCCAGGTTCCTCTGGTTGATATACCATTCTAACTAGTGAAAGTGTCACAAGAAGTAGAGGCCGGCTCCATCTCATGGGACCCTTGGAAGCAACTCTTAGGACAAAGTGTTTGCCAAGGCAGTGACCTCATTCAGTTCCAAAGAAAGTGACATACCTCATTTCCTTGGTGATGGAACTCTCTGAACTTGGTATCCAAGAAGTCAGGCACCCAGAAGCAGTCCCAGTCCCAGTATCAGTGGGCTCACTTGGTTGGATTTAACAAGGACAGAGTCAGTCTTTTTTGGTACCTACTGATGTGAGGAAGGACAAATGGAGGAGAGCTCTGAAGAGGGACCTTTCCTGAGAAAGCAGGTAGTGGCTCACCACTTTTTCCTGACACCTTAACAGAGTTGGCCAAGGAAACCAGATCTGATAGAGGACAGGCTATTTTGGGAGAAGATAGTATGGCCCACAAGTCAGAGAACACTTTGGATAGTCACAGACCTACTTGAGGGAAGGAGGTGCCTTTGTGGGAGTGGGTGTGTGTTTGTGGTTCTGTCTCATGTTCTGAGAATAGGTAGGAAAGTCGGTTTTTTCGTTTGCAGTGGACTATTTCTAGTAAGTCGTTTGACCAGAATAGTGTTCCTATGTCTGTGTATTTCACTGTGTCCGTTGTTGTAGACATTTGAAAAGATAATGCATTAATATATGTCTAGTCTAGTATAAATCTTCCCATAATTCATCCTGGCCAATTAATGAATGGAATGCAACCTGTCTTATCCATGGGCAACACCTGCTATCTACCTAAGTTCCTGTTTTCTTCCTGAATTCTGGCCATTCTCCAGAATTGGCTCATGGTTTTGTTTCCAAGATATGTACCACCTCCAAGCCCTGTGACATGGCCATGTACTGGATAGCTTAAGAGAATGGCGAGATTCTCAGAAAACTCAGATATCAGTGTGACCAGGAAAGTCTCAGTGGAGAGACCCTACTTTGGATCTTTTGCTTAACTATTGTTCTGTTGCCCTGAATGTCAAATATCAGTGTGACCAGGAAAGTCTCAGAGGAGAGACCCTACTTTGGATCTTTTGCTTAACTATTTTTCTGTTGCCCTGAATGTCTGGAAGGCCTTTGCCTCAGGCCACCCCTCTGTGAAGCCTGAGGAAAACAGTTTTGAAATGGAAATGAA
The DNA here is from genome assembly GCF_048772815.1 of Callospermophilus lateralis. Lineage (NCBI taxonomy): Eukaryota > Metazoa > Chordata > Mammalia > Rodentia > Sciuridae > Callospermophilus > Callospermophilus lateralis. The sequence continues at coordinate 625,774 of NW_027517722.1, forward strand.
TGGGCATCATCTGTGGCTCTTTGCTTAATTGCTTTGGTAAGGGATGTGGCTGAATTAGCCTTTTGGTCTTATGTGTGGCTGTGACTTAGATTCTCAGCTCCTGATGGATCTAAAGAATGATCGCTTGTGTCCATCCAAAACCATAATTGCAAAAAGATCAGTCATTGTGGATGAAGTCACTTGCCTTCCTCTGTTAGGTTCATGACCTCTATCAAGTGAGAATAGGGATTCTTTGGATGAAATGAGTTCTTCCAAGCCCTGCAGTGGTGCTTGGGTTTTCACATGACTCCAAATGAAATAAAGAATCTATATCTGAAAATCAGTAGGGCTCAAATTGGAGAAACAGAGCAATATTAAAGGCATGCTTATTTTGTCACTCCTGGTTCACAGGAAGGGTGTCCAGGCCACCCTGACTTTAGGCAAATGAGAGGCAAGCGAGCTTATTTTGGAAACTGTCTTTGGCTGCGCCCCTCATAGAAACCTTCGCCAGAGGTGAGGATGAGTCTCTACATGGAAGAGGATTAGTGTCATGTGGAGGTGTTTTGGTGATAATTTTGGTCATTTGTGTGTCGGTTGGAAAAAATGACTGTGTCCTCCTGTGCTTGAACTCTGGTGTGATTCCCCTTAGAGACTGAGTTGTGGAACTAAAGTCAGAGAAATATTGCCATGAATTTTGTTGGAATTTTAGTAGGCCATGCATGAGAGTCGCCATTGGAAACTGAGATCTAGGCCCAGGGTGGCTTTCCACAGAGCACTGGGAATCTCCGCCAGGATATAACATGATTTTATTATTAAAGACTTGGCAGGCTGAGTTGAGAGTCAAAACACACATGGGCCTCACCTTGTAGACCTCAATGGGCCTGGCTTTATGTGGCCTCTTTGGGCACTCTTTCAGAAGCCTTGCCTGTGAGAGTTCTTTAGAGCTATCATTGAAATGAGCTTCCTCACCATTTAATGATTCCTGAATGAATTGAAACCCACAGTGACTCCAACTTCATCTTTGAAAAATGGTTAGATAAATACCATGAAATTTTTGAAATTCCCATGACCAGGTGGCACTGGAAAACTTTTGGATGTCTTGTTGCTGATCATGAGTATACCAGACAGTACCTTGATTTACTGGGTTGCATGAAAATGGTTTAGAACAGAGATGCCAGTAAGTTGGATCCTGCTGAGTAGTGGCCCAGAGCAGTAGTGTGCAGGTGTTTGATAAAACATCAGTGGTAGGGCCATGAGGATCTATCATTGGATTCCAAATGGCTTGTGACTGACATGGTGTAGCCAGCAGACCCTTATATGTAAAGGAATCTTGTTATATGGAGAGGTTTCAGGGCAATGTTCTGAATCATGTTGCTATTGTCAAGGGGGCAAGCTACGTGGGATAAAATACTGTTTGGTGCATTCTCCTCCAGACCCTTCCCCCCACACCTGACAGAACTCCTCCAGTACTGTGTCCCATTTGAACTCGTATTTTGTGAAGCAAATACCAACCTCCCAGAGCAGCAGCAAAAACACCACGAAAATTAGAGGATGGCCAAATGGCTTCACAGTCCACACGAAGAGACAATTAGCCCTCAGAGGCCAAAGTTTACCTACAAAGAGAGAATTCAGCACTGTTGCCTCATTTCATTGGAAAGTAAGTAACCATGTCATCCAGATCACATAGATGCAGACCCAGCTTTGATGGTCTCACTACAAAGTAAGCTAAAGCTCCTGACAACAGCATATATTTCAAGTGCTCAACCTCAGAGGCAGAACCTCAAAAATATTTAGGCCAGCAGAGCTCGAGGTTTGTGGAGTGTTTACCCTGTCCATTACTTTTAGAAACTCCTCTACCAACTCCAATGATGTGAAATCGGGAGCATTTTCCAATCCAGATAGGTATTCACAAATTTTTTAACTCTTCTACTCTAATTGTGTTTTTCTTGAGGCGAAGGTAATGTCAAGGCATTGTTCTGGATGAGAGTGGAAAGATTTTTCTGTAGCATATGTTTGCATACACATTGGATTCAATTTCCTGTTTTCCATTCAAAATACTGAATCCCTGACACTAACCCATACCCTACCAGACTCTGACTACTAATCCTAATATGATGGAGAAAAATAACCCAAACAGAATAGAAATACAAGTAGTTCAGAGGAGGCACGGTGTATAGTTGGACTTCCCTTCTGCATGATACAGAGTAGGAGTTATAAATCTAGTCAATTGTTTGTTGAAATAGTTCTCCATGTATTTTTAAAGTTAACAAACATGTGAATTCCTGTCTCCCTTTCTCTGTAGCCTATTCAGCATGTGTATTTTAATATGGACATATACAATCCTACCTGGTACCACACGTTTGTTCTTGTGATTTGGCTTACTTGGCAGATACAAATTGTGAGACGAGATCACTCCTACTAAACCCTGTTGGTACTGAATATTGAAACAATGGGTGAGCTTCCTAGTTGAACAACATTATACATAAATCCATGTTCAGTAAAATGAATATTTTTGGATCTGTGGATGATATGTATTTTATGATGAATTTTGATTGACATATATTGCTACTTTTTTTGTCTGTGTGTACTCTCCAGATTTTTCTAAATATGAAATATATGTGTCTTATGTACACTCCCTAAATTAATTCATGTTCATGTATGTGGATTTATAATCAACTATTCACAAGATTATTCTCAGAAATATTCATTAACCTGAAATTTGCCTAATGCTCTCAAATGTCAATCCTATTGGTGACTACATATTTGTTTCTTCCTAAATTATGTATTCAAACTCAAGCCTGTTCAAAATGTCTAATCCTATCACTCACTTTATACTTTGCCTTATTTTGTAATGTCTCTATTTATATCTGCTTTACTTCATGTTTTCCCCAGTTCATCATTGTGACTGACTCTTCACCTGTGCTGACTTTAACAATCACTCTGTAACCGAAACCCTGTAGCTAACGAACTTTTGTTCCAAATCCTATACTCACACTTCTTCCTAAACGTACTATCTTCCTATTTCTATCAACAATCCCTTTTTGACTGGATGTTCTCTTCTACTTTCAATCATTATAGTAAATGTCGGGCGAGCTTCGCAGGAGGAAACCACCAACAGACTATCTCATGCAACAGCAAAGGGTTTATTGAGTGTCCAGCATGCTGGTGCTCAGAGCTCACTTGAATAGAGCAGATAGCCCTGAGAATCGCTTAAGTAGAGCTTATATACTTTACCTGGAGAGGGCAGGGAGGGAAGTTTATTGATGGATCAGGGCGAGTGGGCGATTTGCGTGCAACTGGGTGAGGGAGCACATTCTGCAGTTGGGCAGTTGGGGACAGCACATACTGGGAACAAGATTTGCAAGCATTTCTCAAGATTTCAACAGTGTTTTGTTAAGCATACAGAAAAACAGGAAGTGACAAGTACCTATTTTATTAACCTTTTATTCCCCACTTCTTTTTCTGGCTACTTTTAATCATAAAAATGATCATTGGGGGGTGTCACATTCTATGTATACTAGTGGGGTATTACCATAAGTTTAACTCGTCCAATTTGAGCCTGGAGAAAAGAAATTACATGGTTGAGAAAACAGGGTTTAATAGTTAGCAATAATATGAGGATTATTATTGGACCGGCCAGGGTTGATAAAAAAACGTAGTTAACCAGGAAGACTGTGTGAACCAAGACTCAAACCACCTTTTTTGGGCCTCTCTGTCTCTTTGATGCTTTTCAAGGAATCTTTTTAATTTACTCTTAGATTTTATTACAACTCCAGTATGCTCGGCATACAAACAACTTTCTTCTCTCAATGCAGCACAGAGGCCCCTTCTCTCATGACAAGGAGGTCCAACCCTCGAGTGGTCTGAAAAACAACTTCAGAGAGAGAGGTAAAAGACTCATGCAAAGCTCTGATGGAGGTTTCTAATATCTTAGTTTTGGTCTATTGCTGTCATTTGTTGGGTCATTTGTTGAGTCCCATGGACAAAGGCAGTGGTTCCCGTGGCCACCAGTGCAGCAATTTCTATTCCTAATATGATGGCTAAGTTGAGGGATATATATTTTCAGTGGAACCGGGTTGAATGCCCCCCTATTTGATCCTCAAATGAACCTGCATTGTGATAGAGCACTCTGGGAAACATCTGCACGATTACACGATTAATCACATCTGTTGACCATTTCATGAAAACATTAACAATGTTTAAGTATATAGAATCATGCTGTAGTAGGGACGGACAAGGCAACTCACCTAAGATAGCACTGAAGACAGGGAAACAGTCCTATTTGGTGGCAACCAGATTCAGAGGGCATTGATTCTGTTGTAATCAAGTAATCCTCTGAAACCCAAGTTTAGGTAGTTTCAGAATTTTGTACCCAACATGTAATGGAAGGGGCTCAGAAGTTCACAGTCTGCAGAAGTTGAAAAAAGCAGTTTTGTTTCTGTTTTTTCCTCGGTTCTGGGCAAGTTAACTTTTCAAGGACACCTGGGAGGGAAAGAGCTTTTTCTTCCCTTTCTTATTTTCCCATTTCCAGCTGTTACCACGGAGCCCAGTTGCTAACTTCGTTAACTTAGAAATGTAGCCATCTCTGTGAAGCCCCATGTCAAGGCCAGAGGCCTTGTTCACATATTTTTGTGAAAAACTAGTAAGGGGGTGTCTTGATTAGGAGTGCTAATTTTTTTAGCCAGTGGCCAAGTAGAACAGGGCAACATGAAAATAGGAAGTTTAATTACATTGAACTTTTTTATAGGGACTCTTTTGCTGAAAGTCCTAAAGTCAGCCATGGTGAAGACTTCTGGAGAAGGTCAGTTAAAGACTTTTCTGTGGGCCTGGTACAGAGGGGAAAGACGGAGAAGGTGGGGCTGAGAGCAGCTCAGAGTATCTGAGAATGAGAAAAGAGAGATGTAAAAAAATAATTGGAAAGTGGTTTGGAATTTTCCTAGCAACAAATATTTGAGCAGTAGAACAGGTAGAGCAAAGAAGAAGATGGTTGTGAGTATCCCAAAACACATGTTAGGGACTTTAAATTCTTAGTAAACTGTTTTCAGTGATGACAAAGCAACTTTAAAGGCCATTTTCATTACATCTTGGATATGGGTCTGAGGGCTCTCCTCAGCTGGTTTGAGCTTTGGGTTAGTTGGTAAGAGGACCTGGTGGGACCTGGTGCGGGCACTGACAGGAGAAGAGAGGAGTGAGTGGGTGGAGGGGTACCTCAGTACCTGCTACGTCAGCAAGGGGGCAATGGTCTGAGAACCAGCAGAGATTTGGATTTTTGATCTAATAATTGTAGTGGAGAAATCAGGTTGCTGAGGTGGGAGTGACAGCAGAGACTCTGGAGCAGAAGGCTGAAGGTGAGGATCTATTGGGTAAGCATAGTTCAGGATGTGAGCGAAGAAGGGAAAAGGCCTCTACATAGTGGAATCTCCTTTTACCCTTTTGAGCACCAGCAGATGTTAAAAAGGTCACACAGGATTTGAGGATCTAGAGTCCCCTCTGGTTGCCATCAGTTTTTGTTTTCTAATTCGTAATATGGCCAATGCTGTGTACTGAATTTAATGCGGAGTTTGGGTTCCATCAGGCAGCCCCTGTATGCTCACATCCCCATGACTTACAGAAGAAGTCGGCTTTTCCCCCACATAGCCATGGCTGTTTATGGCTTTGACAGTCGGCCGGGTAAACACAGTAATCTAGGCTAGCCAACCTGCATCTGGCTCGTGTGTCCCTACATCCATAATGTTTGTTTCCATTATCTATGGTAAGGAAGGGATTTAATGGAATTTTAGTGGGATCCTCTTCATCAGGGATATCCCATTAGGAAAGACCTATAGCCAGCTGACAAATGTCTGGGTGGAGAGATGGTCACCAGGTCCCTAAGTGGGCTGTATGCGAGATAGATTATACTTCTTTTCCAGTAGAATTTGTGATCAGCCAACGCTGCTGAAGGGGCTGATGAGGGTTAGGACTACTTGTGGCTGAGGGGAGAGTCTATAGGCTTATCCACATGGTGAATATGCAATTTGAAAGTGTTACCAGTCTTTTCCAGTTTCCAGCCAGAGTGTGGACAGGGCGCAGGCTTGAGATGAGAGGCATGGATCCAGGAAGTGATTCCGTCTACCTTTACCACTGTAGATGTTATAAGTACCACCTGGTATGGTCCTTTCCAGTGGGGTTCCAGGGATGACACCTGATATCATCTTATGTAGATGAATCTCTTACTTGATATCGATGTGGAGTCCCCTCGTCCCCAGTTTGGTAGGCAGTGGCCAGCTTTTTCCACAGGTATCACTGAGATCTTTCAAGAGCTTTAAGTCTGTCAAGCAAGGGGGTGTGAAAGGGATCGTTAGGTCTTAGAGTTGGGCTTTGGTCCATTACTGGAGGAGAGGCACCCTAGATATTCACAGGGGGTGTGGTTACTCAAAGAAACAGAGGGCGTATTTCTTGCACGAAACATTGTATAAGGCATGAGCATAGTCCAATCATTTATGCTGGTCTCTAAGCTTAATTTTGTTGAGGTCTCTTTAATGGTTCTATTCATTCTTTCTACCTGTCCTGAACTCTAGGGTCTGTAAGCAAAATAAAACTTCCAATGAATCCCCAGGTTCCTGGCTAACCCCTGACTTACTTGAACCACGAACGCCGGTGCATTATCAGACCGTATTACCTTTGGCAGGCCGTATCTTTGAAAAATGTCTTTCAGGATCTGCTTGACCACCATTTGCACTGTTTCTTTTTTTTTTCTTTTAGTGGGGAAGGCTTCAATCCATCCTAAAAATGTATCTACAAAGACTAGAAGATATTTATGTCCATACCTTGCTGGCTTAATTTCAGTAAAGTCAACTGCCCAGAATTGTCCTGGTCTGGTTCCTCGTAGGTGCTTTCCTGCAGGAAGCTTGGAAGGGTAAGCATTTACCAATTGATGGACTCGACAGGCTTTTTTTACCCATTTAGTTATTTCTTTTTGCTGTGAGTCAGTTAGTGGAAAACTCTGTTCTTGATACTTCAGAAATACCTGCAGTTTCTTTGAACCAAGGTGAGTGAGTTGATGTGCATTTTCTACTGACATATTTAGAGCTGTGACTATAGGAGTTTTTAGTGAAGGATTTAGAAATTCCACTTGGGGGCCTTCAGGGTTAAAAGTTATTTTGGCCCGGTACTTGGTGAACAGATCTCTGCCCATCAATGGGGCCAGGCATTCTGTGATTACTAGGAAGGATTGATGGATTTTCCTTTTCCCAGGTCTATGGTCCTCTTAGTTGTCCAAGCCCGATACTTACTGCCATTTGCCCCTTGAACTAGAGACCTTTTATTTGATAGATGACCCAATGGGGCCTTGAGGGCTGAGTATATTGCCCCTGTATCCACTTCAAAGTTTACTGGGGTCCCCTACACTTCAAAAGTTACCCTGAGCTCCGGGAGGGGATGTTAGCCCCGACTTTTGGAGTCATCCTCAAGAGTCAGAATGGCTGGCAGGAGTGGCTGTCTCTTTCTAGGGAACTCTTTGGCCCAGTGTCCTTTTTTTTTACAGTAGGCACAGTGATCTGAGGCAAGGAGTGGCCTCTGGCGTGGGCCCAGGTATCCCTTCCTGTCTCCCTGTTTCTTAATTTCTGGCCCTTTTGTTGTTGTGACCAGGACCTTAGTCAACGCCTTATTCTGTCTTTTGTTTCTTTTATCCTCACTTTGCTTCATTCTCTTCCTCAGTTTCTCTCTTAAGGTATATTTTCTTGGCTTCTCTGACTAAATCTCTCAAAGTCATATCTTGTAATCCATCTAAGCATTGTAACTTTCTTTTAATATCCAGGGCAGCTTGCCCAATAAAGGCCATCATGACAGATGCCTTTTGATCCTCTGCCTGAGGATCGAAAGGAGTATATCTCCTACTTGCCTCCATAATTCTCTCTAGAAACATAGAGGGAGATTCATCAGGCCTTTGAATAATCTCTATTACCTTGGCCAAATTAGTTGGTCGCCTAGTGGCCACTCGGATGCCCACTATTAGAACCTGGTGATAAGTGGACAGATGCTTTCTAACTTCAATGGTGTTGGTGTCCCAGTTGGGTTGTTTCAAAGGAAAACCAGCTTTGATTAAGTTGGGAAGATGTATCACTCTCCAATCTGGTCGGAGGACATTTTTTTATAGCTTCCAGGAAGATTCTCTTTTGTTCCTCTGTCGTGAAGAGAGTCCCTAGGAATTGTTGACAGTCATCCCAATTAGGCAAATGTGAAAATATCAATGACTCAACCAGACCTGTGAGCCCTGTGGGGTCCTCGGAAAAAGGGGGATTGTTATATTTCCAGTTATATAGGTCGGAAGAGGAGAAAGGCCAATATTTGTAGGCTTGCATTTTCCCCCCATGGCCTTCGTCAATCAATGGTCTGTAGAGACATAGTGGGAGCATCACAGGAGTTCCAGGGTTTTCAATCATTCACCACCATCAAGTTTCCTTAGCTGGGCTAGCTTCCTCCTGCGAAGGAGGGGCTGTGTGTGCTGCGGGGGAGTTATCTGGAGGGCGCTGGGCCAGCTTATATTCCTCCAGTGGTAGAAAGGCTGAGTCAGGTGCAGGGGAATCACTTAGAGGGTGTTGGTGGTTGGGGGACGAAGGCAGGGTATAATAAGGGGGAAGAGAGTCCAGAAGAGTCAAATCTTTTGACTCAGGGATTACAAAGGGTGGAGGAGGAGGAGGAGCAGAGGGTTTGAGAGATCATGGGGGAAGGAGTAGGAGCAGGGGAAGGGACAAAGAAAGGCTTCACCCATTGAGGAGGAGATTTGCAGAGGTCCAGCAAAGTTAAGATATATGGCTGTTGATCCGGATGGCTATGTGTGCCCGGGTGAAAGACAATATCTCTGACTTCTTAAATTAGTGGGAAGTAGAAAGATCCTTCTAGGGGCCATCCAAATTCAAAGGTGGGCCATTCTGAGGCACAGAGATTCTGAAATTTCCAGCGTTTAACTAAAAAAGAAAGATTCTGAGCCCTTAAGCGGACTTTGGTCCAGTGATCAAGGGTCAGGGACAGGGGCATTGAAGTGCTGTGTCCCATAATGAAAGATACACAAAGAGTGAATGCAAGACACACGACACAGACAAGACAAGACAATAAAGACATTCAATGGACATCCAAAACTGAGACCAGGACTGAGTAGCCAGCAAAACCCAATGGGCTGGCAATTCCAAATCAGATACAAAATATTACTGAGTCGAAGAGACTATTGTTCCTCGATTTCCCGAGTCTTTGGGAAGTTCCCCAGGGACGTGGCCTGTGGCTCTGTGACACGTCTGTCAGCCACCATCGGAGAGAACTCACGCTCTTCATCGACAGCCATTTTGCCCAGCACTAACCTTAACACTGAAACAAGAAAGAGGCGCCTTACTTAACCCAAGAGGAACCCGTTAGGGTCTTTTGTCCGCCGCTGCCAAAACTCGGTGGAATCTCCATATGTAAAGGTCGGGTGAGCATGGAAGGAAGAGACCACTAACAGACTGTCTTATCCAACAGCAAAGGGTTTATTCTGGGTCCAGCATGCTGGGGCTCTGAGCTCACTTGAATAGAGCAGAGAGCCCTGAGAACAGTTTAAGCAGAACATATATATTTTCCTTGGAGAGGGCAGGGAGGGAAGTATACTGATGGGTCAGGGCGAGTGGTCGGTTTGATGCAACCGGGTGAGGGAGTACATTCTACACTTTGGCAGTTGGGGACAGCACATTCTGGGAACAAGATTAGCAAACAGTTCTCAAGATTTCAACAGTGTTTTGTTAAGCATACAGAAAAACAGTAAGTGACAAGTACCTATTTTATTAACCTTTCACTACCGACTATCCTTTTTGACTGGATGTTCTCTTCTACATTCTATGATCCAAAGTACAAGCTCCTATGCCATTGTATATCAATTTTTTCAAAGCTAAGTATCCCAATCAAGGGCCCAGTGCCCTTCTGGGCTTCAAATGTTACTTAGATTTCTGTTTTTATACATATATTTCACCTATATATTTTTATACATATTGCAGGTTCCCAATACCATTATTTATTCAGCATAATGATTCCTAACCCAAATCAAACATGTTATTAACCCTAACCATACATGGTTCCCTCAATCTAACGTTACAGAAGAGCAGGGACAGAGTTGGTGTTACAATACAGGAATATAGGGAATCTTCCACCTGCTGATAACCTCAAAGGTCCATGCAGATATAATCTCTGAAGGACCTGAGAGTGCAAAAGTCATCTTCCATGGAAAACAACCTGGTAAGGGTGAAGGGTTCTGTCTGAATCAGCCTCTCCATTCTTAATGTAGAGAAGATGGACCAAATGATACCTGTGTGGAGAGCTGCTCCTGGGTGCCTATGGGTGATATACCATTCTAACTTATGAAAGGGTCACAGGAAGCAGGGGCAGCCTCCATCTCATGGGAAGCTTGGAAGCAACTCTTAGGACAGATTGGTTGCCAAGGCAGTGAACTCATTCAGTTCCTTACGGAAGTGACCTCACCTCACTTCCTTGGTGATGGAACTCTGTGAACTTGCCATCCAGGAAGCCAGTCAAACATTGACAGCCCCAGTCCCAGTCTCAGTGGTTTTACTTTTTGAATTTCCCAAGGACAGAGTCAGTCTTTCTTGGTACCTATTGATGTTAGGATGGCCAAATAGCAGGAAAACTCTGAAGAGGGGCCTTTCCTGAGAAAACAGGTAGTGGCTCACTGCTGGCTCCTGACAACTTCAGAGACTTGGCAAAGGACACAAAATCTGAGACAGGACAGGCCATTTTGGGGGAACCTAGAATGGCCCACAGTCAGAGGACACTCCAAATAGTCACAACCTACTTGGAGGAAAGAGGTGCCTTTGTGGGTGTGGGTGTGGGTTTGTGGTTTTGGCTCATGTTCTGAGAAGAGGTAGGAAATGAGGTTTGTTTGGTTTGGGGGGAACTGTTTCTAGTAAGTCATTTGACAATGCGAGTGTTTCTGTGTCGCTGTATCCCACTGTGTCCGTGATTGTAGATATTAGAAAAGAGAAAGCATCAATGGATGTGTCCTGTCTTTTAGAAAGCTTACCAGCATTCATGCTGCCCAATTTATAAATAGAATGCGGCTTGCCATAATGATGGGCAACACCTACGATCTTCCTAAGTTCCTGTTTTCTTCCAGAAATCTGGTCACTCTCCATAATAGGCTTATGGTTTTGTATCCAAGATATGTACCACCTCCATGCTCTGTGACATGGCCATGTACTGAATAACTGAAGTGAATGGCGAGCATCTCAGAAAACTCACATACCAGTGTGACCTGTAAAGTCTCATTGGAGAAACCCTGCTTTGGGCCTTTTGCTTACCTATTGTTCTGTTTCCCTGAATGTCAGGAAGGTCTTTGCCTAAGGAAAACGCTTTGTGAAGTCTGAAGAAAACCTTTTTCAAATAAAAAAGAATGGGCATCAGCTGTGGCTCTTTGCTTAATTGCTTTGTAAAGAGATGTGTCTGAATCAGCGTCTTGGCCCTGTGTTAGACTGTAGCTTAGATTCTCAGCAACTGATGGATCTAAAGAAAGATCCCATGTGTGCATCCAAAACCAAAATAGCAAAAGAGCAGTCATTGTGGATGAAGTCTTTCGCCTTCTTCTGTAAGGTTTCTGACATCAATCAAGTGAGAATAGGGATCCTTTAGGTCAAATGAGTTCTTCAATTCCCTGCAGAGGCTAGCACATAGGTGGTTGGGTTTTCTCATGACTCCAATTCACATAAAGAATCTAAACCCCACAGTCAGTAGGTCTCAAATTTGAAAAGTGGATCAGTATTAACGGCAGGCCTATTTGATCACTCCTGGTTCACAGGAAGGGTGTCCAGGTCACTCAGAATTTAGGTAAATGAGGGGCAAGAAAGCGTATTTTGGACACTGTCTTGGGCTGCATTCCTCATGGAAATCTACAGTCAGAGGTTATGATGAGTGTCTATATGGAAGAAGGTGAGGGCCATGTGGGAGTGTTTTGGTATTAATTGTGGTTATTTTTGTGGCAGTTGAAAGGGATGACTGAGTCCACCTGAGTTTGAACTGTGGTGTGATTCCCTTAGAGACTGAGTACAGGAACTGAACTTAGAGAAGTATTGCCATGAATTGAGTTGGGATTTCAGAAGGCCAAGCATGAGAGTCACCCTTGGAAACTGAGATCTAGGCCCAGGGTGGCTTTCCAGAGACCACTGGGAATCTCAGGCTTGATATCACATGATTTTATTCTTAACGACTTGGCAGTCTTAGTTGAGAGTCAAAACACACATGGACGTTACATTGTAGACCTCAATGGGCCTGGATTTATGTGACCCTTTGGCCAATCTTTGGGAAACCTTGCCTGTGAGAGTTCTCCAGAACTTCATTTGAAATGAACTTCCACAACATTTAATGGTCCCTGAATAAATTGAAACCCACATGCTGCCAACTTCATCCTTGAAAAATTGCTAGATAAATACCATGAAATTTTTGAAATTCCCATGACCAGATGGCACTGGAGAAACTTTGGTTGTCCTGTTGCTGAACATGATTATGCAGGACAGTGACTTGATTGACTGAGTTTCATGAAAATGGTGTATAACAGAGATTCCAGGAAGTTGGACCCTGCTGAGTAGTGGGCCTAGTGCAGTGATGGGCAGGTGTGTGATAAAAAAACATCTGTGGTGGGGCCATGTGGATCTGCCATTGGCTTCCAATTGGCTTGTGACTGACATGATGCATCCAGCAGACGCTTCTATGTAAAGGTATCTTGTTATATGGAGAGGTTTCAGGCCAATGTTCAGAATCCGGTTGCTATGGTCAAGGAGGCAAGCTATGTGGAATAGAAGCCTGGTTGGTACATTCTTCTGCAGACCCTGACTCACCACAGGTGACAGAACTCCCCCCAGCACTTTGTCCCAGGTGAATTCCTTGTAATTCATGAAGCAAATACGAAATTCCCAGTGCAGCAGCAAGCAACACCAGGAAAACTGGAGGATGACCAAATGGCTTCAGAGTCCACAAGAGTAGATTATTAGCCCCCAGTGGCCACAGTTTACCTACAAACAGAAAATTAAATACAGCTTCCTCATGTTTATTGGAAAATAAGAAATCATGTATTCCAGGTCACATAGAAGCATACCCAGATTTGATGGTCTCACTACAAAGGAAGCTGAATCTCCTGACTACAACATATATTTCAAGTGCCCAACCTCAGAGGCAGTTCCTCAAGAAGTCTTTAGTCCAGCAGAGCTCCATGTTTGTGGAGTGTTTACCCTGTCCCTTACTTTTGGAATCTCCTCTACCACCTCCAAGTTTGTGAACTCGTGAGCATATTTGATTCCAGATATGTATTCACAGATTTTCTAACTCTTCTCCTCTAATTGTGTCTAACTTGGGGCCAAGGTAATCTCAAGGCATTGTTATGGATGAGAGTGGGAAGATACTTTTGTAGCATATATTTGCATAAACATTGGAATCATTTTCCAATTTTTCATTCAAAATACTGAATCCCTGACACAAACCCATGCCAACTAGACTCTGACTACTAATTCTAATATGATGGAGAAAATTAACCCAAACAGAATAGAAATACAAGCAGTTCAGAGGAGGAATGGTGTATCATTGGAATTGCCTTTTGCATTATATAGGGTAGGAGTTATAAATCTAGTCAATTTTTTGTTGAAATGGTTCTCCATGTGTTTTTAAAGTTAACAAATATGTGAATTCCTGTCTACCTTTCTCTGTATCCTATTCAGCACATGTATTTTTATATGCACATATAGAATCCTACCTGGTACCACACGTACATTCTTGTGAGGTGGCTGACTTGGCAGACACAAATTGTGAGAAGAGATCACTCCTCCTAAACGCTGTTGAAACTGAAAATTCAAACTATTGATGAGCTTCCTAGTACAATAAAATTATACATGAATCCATGTTCAGTAAAACAAATTTATTTGGATCTGTGGATGACATATATTTCGTGGTGAATTTCAATTGGGATTTATTGCTACTTTTTAATGTCTGTTTGTGTGCGTGCGTGCGTGTGTGTGTGTGTGTGTGTGTGTGTGTGTATGTTTATATATATATACACACACACTCTACAGATTTTTCAAAATATGAAATATATGTGTCTTATTATACACTCCGTAAATTCATTCATATTCATGTATGTGGATTAATAATCAACTTTTCACAAGATTATTCTGAGAAATATTCATCCACCTGAACTACATATTTGATTCCTATTACTGAAAACTAACAGTAAATGGTGCATACAAATCCTAATATTTCTGCAGTAACTGACACAGTTTTATATCAATGCAAGTAGATTCCTATGGGACGTGATGTGTATTTTGTCATTCATTTTTATTCAATACTGGTACATTTCTTTTTCTTCAGTTGATGCACATGATAGGATATATATTTAATTCACTAGTTCAGAAATTTATAGGCATTTTGTTTTACTTTTCATCACTTCCTAATTCAGAAAACATGTTTTCCACAGGGTTTCATGACTGGTCTTTTCATGAGACTTCTTTCACAAAATGCAAAGGTCACACTTATGTTTGTACCGAAGTCTAAATGGAAAGTGAGTATGGATTACTAAAAACATCTATGTCCAGGTTGCCTAATGCTATCAAATGTCAATTTTATTGGTGACTACATATTTGTTTCTTCCTAAGATTATATATTCAACCTCAACACTGTTGAAAATGCCTGATCCTATCACGTACTTTATACTTTGCCTGATTTCCTAATGTCTCTATTGATATATGGTTTCCTACATACTTTCCAGAGTTCATCAATGTGACTGGCTCTTCACATGTGTTGATATTTACATTCATTCTCTACCCGAAACCCTACTGTTATAGAACGTTTGGTTCAAATCCTATACTCACTCTGCTTTCTAAACCTATGAATATCTTCCTAATCCTACTGACTATCCTTCTGACTGGATGTTCTTTTTGACATTCAATCATCCAAGGTACAAGGTCCTATGCCATTGTATATCAATTTATCTGAGACATCTGTGCAGAATATAATTCAAAGCTGAGTATTTCAATCAAGGGCCCAATGCACTTCTGGGCGTCAAATCTTACCTAGATTTCTGTGTTCATACTTATATTTCACCTATATATTCTTGTAAATATCGCAGGTTCCCAAAACCATTATTCATTGCACAGAATGATTCCTAAGCCAAATCAAACTTGTTATTAACCCTAAGCATACACTGTTCCATCAATCTATCTTTACAGTAGAGCAGGGACAGAGTTGGTCTTACAATACAGGTATGTAGGGGATCTTCCACCTGCTGAAATCCTCAAAGGTCCATGCAGAAATGATCCCTGGAGAAGACTTAGGCATCTATGAAGGACCTGAGAGCACAAAATCATCTTCCATGGCAAAAAAACCGGTCAGGATGAAGTATTGTGTCTGAATCAGTCGCTCTGTTCTTAATGTAGAGAAGATGGACAAAACCAGGCCTGTGTGGAGAGCTGTTCCATGGTGCCTGTGGTTGATATACCATTCTAACTTATGACTGAGTCAGAGAAAGTAGGGGCAGCCTCCATCTCATGGGACCCTTGTAAACAACTGTTAGGACAAAGTGGTTGCCAAGGTATTGACCTCATTCAGTTCCTGAAGGAAGTGACCTACCTCACTTCCTTGGTGATGGAACTCTCTGAACTTGGGATCCAGGAAGCCAGCCACCCAGAGCCAGTGCCAGTCCCATTCCCAGTGGGCACACTTGTTTGAATTTTCCAAGGACAGAGTCAGTCTTTCTTGGTACCTCCTGATGTGAGGATGACCAAATGCTAGGAGAACTCTGAAGAGGGGCCTTTCCTGAGGAAGCAGGTAGTGGCTCATTGCTGGCTCCTGACAACTTAACAGAGTTGGCAAAAGGGACCTGATCTGATAAAGGACAGGCCATTTTGGGGGAACATAGTATGGTCCACCAGTCAGAGGACACTCCGGATAGTCACAGACCTTGTTGTGGGAATGAGGTGCTTTAGTGGGTGTGGGTGTGAGTTCGTGGTTTTGTCTCATGTTCTGAGAATAGGTAGCAAAGGTTGTTTGTTTGGTTTGGAGTCGACTGTTTCTAGTAAGTCATTTGAGAAGGCGAGTTTTTCTATGTCTGTGCATCCACTGTGTCCGTGGTTGTAGTTATTAGAAAAGCGAATACATCAATGGAGGTGTCCTGATTAGTAGGAAGCTTCCAGGCATTTATTCTGCCCTTTTTATGAATGGACTGTGGCTTGCCTTATGGATAGACAACACCTACTATCTTCCTAAGTTCCTGTTCACCTCCTGATTTCTGGCCTCTCTCCAGAATAGGCTCATGGTTTTGTGTCCAAGATATGTACCACCTCCAAACTCTGTGACATAGCCATGTACTGGATAGCTGAAGGGAATGGAAACATCTCAGAAACCTCAGAGATCAGTGTAACCAGAAAAGTCTCAGTGGAGAAACCCTGCTTTGGGCAATTTGCTTACCTATGGTTCCCTTGCCCTGAATGTTAGGAATGTCTTTGCCTCAGGCCACCCCTTTGTGGAGCCTGAAGAAAACAGTTTTCAAATTAAAATGAATGGGCATCACCTGTGGCTCTTTGCTTAATTACTTTGGAAAGGGATGTGTCTGAATCAGCCTCTTGGCCCTGTGTGAGGTTGTGGCTTTGATTCTCAGAACCTGATAGATCTAAAGAAAAATCCCATGTGTGCATCCAAAACCAAAATTGCCAAAAGAGCAGTCATTGCTGATGAAGTCTTTCGCCTCCCTCTGTAAGTTTCCTGACCTGTATCAAGTGAGAATAGGGAAGATACACCAAGTCAATTGATGGCTCCTATTGGAAAAATTCTATCACTGATGACAGCATCAGCATAAGTACCCCAACACTGCCACAATTCGCTGCACCAGCAGATAGTTCACAATGCATACAAGTGAGTTCACAATGCATACAAGTGATACATAATCCAGGCAAGTTCTACAAGCAGTTCAGTGATGGCTATTGCAGAATCTGTAGATTGATTTTATCTTTGTCTTCACCGGCACTGGGATGAAGATAGGAATTCTGGCAATAATGGCTAAAGAAAAAATTCTGTAACATTCCTGAAGGCACTAAAAGAAAACAATTTTCTTAACAATTTACGTTATCTTGAAGAGAATAATTAAATATAATGAAAAGGAAAAGTGAAAGTAAACAAACACGTCTGTTAACCTCCTATTTTTTCACATATTAAAACAATCCTGAACAGTTGTTTACCCAATTTAAATTAAACAATTTAATTCACGTGAATAAAAAAAATGGATATATTATTTCATTAGCACTCATCATATGTGATATATGGACATACGCACATTCAAATATATAACACAAAACACAAGTGTGCACACATAATAAATACATACAACACATAATATAATAGTAAAGGCCTTATAACATTTTACATGTGAAATCATCATTGCAATGTTTAAAAACTCTACAGTCAAAAAATAGAACTGATAAGCAAAACATTAACCTAGGTCTGTATGAGCTCAAAAAAACAAAAGAGAACTTCATGATTTGAGAAAGGGCAATAATAAAATAGATATTGAAAAAAGCATCCCTGTTCTGTCGCAGATGTAAGGATAGCCAAACTGGAGTTTTGGATATCAGCTGTTATGGATTTGAGCCAAATCATCATATTTTGGTCTATCGAAATCGCTTCAGTTAATCTCTCTGGAATCCAAATCGGCTGCTGTTCTCCCTGTGGAAACACATAAACAGACCCCCGACTCCAGGCAATCACTGGGTCGGGATCTTAGTTAATCTCTCTGGAATCCAAATCGGCTGCTGTTCTTCCTGTGGAAACCCACAAACAGACCTCCAACTCCAGAAAATTAATGGGTCAGGACCTTTCCATTGTCCTGTTAGAATATCCTTTCAAAGTACCTCGGGCTTATACACATTTTTTGGACACTTATGCCTTTCTGCAGCACTAAGTCCTGAGAATCCAAATTTAAAAAGTTTAGAGTAAAAAGGGTTATTTTAAGTTTATCTTTGGGGAATTTATATCCCTTCCCAATTCTGTCTTCTTACTTTAATGAGTACATTTTAATAGTGTGATGTGCTCTTTCAACTATGGCTTGTCCCTGTGGATTGTATGGGTTTCCTGATATATGAGTAATGCCAAATGATGAGCAAAATGGTTTAAAAGAGGTAGAAGTATAACCGGGGGCATTATCAGTTTTTAACTGCTTTGGAATGACCACAGTGGCAAAATTTTGTAAGCAATGAGCTATAACATCTTTAGTTTTTTTCCCCCATGAAGGGAGCCCATCAAAAATCCAGAAGAAGTATCAACTGTAACATGCAAATATTTTAATTTTCCAAATTCTGGCAAGTGTGTGACATCCATCTGCCATATATGGTAAGGTATCAATCCTCTACGATTGACTCTAAGATTAAAATGTGGTAAAATGGTCACACAATTTTGATATTGTTTTATTATTTGTCTAGCTTGTTCCTTAGTTATTTTAAAATGCTTTTGTAAAGTATTAGCATTGATAATGAACTTTTTATGAAAATTTATAACTTCTTCTAGTGTACAGAAAATATGTATGTATGTCATGTGTAGTTTTACCTGCTAAATCATTGCCCAAACTAAGGGCTCCAGGCAATCCTGTATGTGCCCAGATATGTCCTATTAAGAATGGATATTTTCTGTCCCAGATTAGACCTTGTATACTGGAAAGGAAAGAGAAAACAGTAGAGGAAGGGGAAATCCTACCAGCATCTTCAAGAGATACTATAGCATTAACTATATACTGACTATTGGAAAATAAATTAAACACAGAATCTTTAAACATCACAAAAGCTTATAATACTGCATTAAGCTCTACCTTTTGAGCTGATTTTTGTGGTGCTAAAAATGTAAAAATTTGATCAGGTGTAACTTTTGCTGCTGTACCATTATTTGACCCATCAGTGAATATATTTGGAGCATTCATGATAGGAGTTTTCTTGTAATTTTTGGAAAAATTACAGGATGCAATGACCCAAAAGACAATAAAAGATTAGATGGTAAGTGGTTATCAAATAAAACATTAGATTTACACATGATTATTGCCCAAGTATTTAACTCATTAGCTAATTCATCAATTTGATTCATAGTGTATGGAGTAATAATTTTATTGGGAGAAATTCCAAACACTCCCTTTGCTGCTTTTATTCCTATGAGTATTAATTGTCCCTCAGCCTCAGGATACCTAGTAATAATAGTGTTAGAAGAATAAGATAAATGTATCCATAATAATGGACCTTCTTGCCAAAATACTCCTGTAGGAATATTTTTTGTTGGTAGTACAATAAATAATAAAGGCATTATTTTATCAAATCTATCCAAATGCATATTTCCCATATATGTTTCAATGATTTTTAATGCCTTTATTGCTTCAGGCGTAAACATTCTGGGTGAATTTGGATCAGATGGACCTTTTAGGATATCAAATATAGGTCCCAACTGTCCTGTTGGTATACCTAGATAAGGCCTTATCCAATTAATGTCTCCTAATAACTTCTGAAAGTCATTAATTGATTTGAGTTGATCTACTCGTATTTGAATTTTTGGTGGACTGACCATGGTTGAGGATAATAGAACTCCTAAATAATTAATTGGAAAATTTAATTGATTTTTATCAATTGATATCCCTAGATTATAATTTTTTAATAAGTTTGTAAGTGTGGCATAACATTCTAGCAATGGGTTTTTAACTTGTGTGCTAATAACACATCATCCATATTGTGAAATATTTGTAGTTCAGGATTTTGATTTCTAAGTGGCTGGATTACTTTGTTAACATAAATATGACAAATAGTTGGGCTGTTAGCCATCCCTTGAGGGAGTACTTTCCACTCATACCTCTGATCAGGACCTTCATGATTCAGTGCAGGGATAGTAAATGCAAAACTTGGACTATCCTCAAGAAGAATTGGAAATGAAAAAAAAAAAAACAATCTTTAATATGTATAACTAAAACATACCAAGTTTTTGGCAAAGCAGACAATTGAGGAATCCTTGATTGAGCAGGTCCCAAAATAACCATCTCATTATTAATGGCTCTTAAATCTTGCAATAATCTCCATTTACCAGATTTCTTTTTGATGACAGAAATGAAAGTATAATGGGGAGATACAGAAGGTTGTATATGTTCTTCCGCTAATTGTTGTTTGACCAGGAACTGGGCTGCTTGTATCTTTTCTTTAGTCAGGGTCCACTGAAGAAGCCATACTGGTCTTTCTGATTTCCAAGTAATTTTTATTGTCTCAGTGGCCCTTTCTGAAAATCCAACCCATGTCTGTCTGTTGCTTGGTCTATTTGTATTGGCGCTGCTATAACTTGTTCTTGTTTTTCTAATCTTTTTCCTTTCCTAAAACCTTCTCTAGCCATAATAGTGTGTACATTTTGATTGATGTTATTTGTTAATGTCAAACCTAATTGATCTAGGACATCTCATCCCAATAAATTTACGGGAAGATTATCCAATACATATGGCTGTATAGTTCCTTCACATTCTTCAGGATCCTTCCAATCCAATACCATTGCACTTCTATGGGGATTAGTTGCCACTCCTAGGTCTCAAAATGTTTGAGTGTATTGTTGTAATGGCCAATGTTTTGGCCATTCTTGATGAGAGACAATGCTAACATCTGCACCTGTATCAAGTAGCCCATTGAATTCGTGTCTTTGAATATTTAGTTTTAGCCTGGGGCGAGAATCTAAATTTAAAGAAAGCATAACCAAATCTACACCTGTGGAGCCTAATCCCTTGGAACCTCTTTCTACAGCACGACTGGAAAATTTATCATGCAGACTGAGTATTATTAGTAACTGTGCTATTCTATCTCCTGGTGAAATTACTGATATGTCCTTTGGAGAACTGGCTATAAATTTTATTTCACCTTCATAATCGGGATCAATTACCCAAGGACTTATCATAAGTCCTTTTAGATTAGAAGAGCTGCGTCCCAATAATAAGCCTACTGTTCCTTTGAGAAGAGGTCCTTTCACCATGTGTGAATGATTTGAACCCCCATCTCTACAGTTAGTACTGATCTGACGGAGGTGCAGATGTCTAACCCTGCGCTCCCTCTGATTTGTCTGATGAGGCGTCTGATGCACAATGTGTCCTGGGCACTACACTGATGGGGTTGCTGGGTTCCTCCAATGCTCCGTATATTTGTGGTTTTGGGCCCCAGAGCATTGGGCTCCCCTGTCCATTTTTTGGCAATGGAGCCCGGTGCCTTTCTCCATGATATCGTGTATAAACAGCTAGTCCTTGTTCGTTTTTGATAATGAAGTACCCTCTATGGTGGTTTGAGAACGGCATTCATTAGCCCAATGTCTCCCTCTACGGCATCGTGGGCAAATACCCAGTATTCTACTCCTTTGGTACCTATTTTTGTTAAACCCTCTTCCTATGGAGCAATTCCTTTTAAAATGTCCTGTTTGTTCACAATTGTAGCATGTTCCTGGCCTTGCATCTAAAGCCTGTTTAATGCAGCTGCCACAAATTGCCCTTGTTCATTGATGTCTCTGGCATCTAAAGCCTGTTTTACTGCAGCTGCCATGACTTCCTCTTATTCATTAATGTCTTTACATAATTTAATATATGTGTTTAAATCTTCATGTTTCCATGGTCTAGTGATATCTCTGCACCTACGATTCGCTTGGTCATAAGCCAGTTTTTTATTAATGGCATTGCTTGTTCTGTATTCGCCAAAACTCTGGTAGCTGTTTGAATAAGCCTATCTACAAATTCAGTGTAAGATTCATTAGCTCCTTGTATTACCTTAGATAATTGACCTTGTAAACCTCCATGTCCTTGTAAAGTCTTCCATGCCCTAACCGCCTCTGCAGCAATTTGTGCGTATACGCCAGGATCATATGCAATTTGTTGCTGCTGGTCCTCATAAGGTCCCTTTCCTAACAACATATCTAGATTTCTCTGAGGATAACCAGCTTCTGCATTTCACCTAGCCGTCTCCTTGCAAAATTCCTCATTGGCAACCTTCCATAAAAGGTATTGACCTCCATTTAGCACAGCTTTACACATATTAGCCCAATCTACTGGCATCATATTCAAGTTGTTAATGGATTCGACCAAGCTTACAATGAAGGGTACTTGAGGACCATAGGTTGTTACAGCCCCTTTTAGCTGCTTCACTATTTTGAAATTTAAAGCATGGTGAATTCGCTGCCCTCCTACCTCAAATACAGGGCATGTTAATACTTGAGATCCTGTCTCAGGAACCGAACTATCAACTGCGGGGTTTGGGGGCCTCCTAGCATATGGAGGTGGCCTTGTTATTTGGACATTTACATACTCTGGTGATATAAAGGTGTTAGTAACAGTCTCCTGTAGAGGAGGCGCTGTTGGTTGGACACTTACGCCCTCTAGTTATTGAAAGTTGTTAGTAGCAGTCTCCTTTTGTAACTTTGCCCCTGATGGCTTTTTCTGACCTAAGTTTTGTTCCTCTATCTTTGTCTGATCTGAAGTCTTTGGACTAAGCAAACCAGATATAAACGTCCTCAATGGCAATGTGCCAACTGTCAGAGTCCCTGGGCTGTTCTTTTCCCCCCTTTTAAATCTTCACCATGATGGTTCCATTATGGTATATTTAACAACTCCTTAAAAATCCATGGGCTACATTTTTGTATTGTATCAACGTATGCCCTGACTGTCCTTGACTTTACTGAGGTGCCTCCTTCCTCTAACAATTTACTTAACACTCTTTCAGTTTGTTTTTTTACTAATTTCTGATCCTGTATTTCTACTATAATACAACCCAACAAGACGATGCCAAACAAAACCGAGACAGAATAAAATAAAAAGGGAACAAGAAAAAGTCATTTTAGCCTTTATATCCTACTGACATGTGCATCCGTCCTTTCTCCCTATCTGTTCCTCAGAAGTAAATAATTTTTTTCTCAGATGTGAGCGGTTTTTCATCCATCTCACTCATCTCCATGGACAGGCAACAAAAGTGAAGCAAAACAAAAGAGGAATCTTAAAATGGCTACCGATCCTCTCGCCCTTCCCTCAGGGGCTAGCAGTTTACCTTATCACTTACCCTCAGTGGCTCCCCGTGCGAGCTACCAAATGCTGCAGTCTGGCTGGGCACGATTCAAGAGCGACTTTTCAAAAGAAACAAAGTTTATTTTTAGAACCACACACGCCAAGCAAAACAGCTCCTTAGGAAAAACCCTCAGAGCCCAACTGCCACCACTGGCTTCCTTGCAAAGTTTCTGTCACACCCACAAGCCTCTCCACCTCCCACAATCCTCCTGCTCTTGAGGCCATATGGCTGGGTCAGGTGGGTGGAACCAAAAAAGTCCCACAATGAGCAGCTCTGTGGTCTGAAAGGGCAGGGAAACTGCCCAATGTGCATCATCGCAGAGGAGCCAATCAGCTTGATGTTGCTGGGGCTGCTGTGAGCCAATCATCAGCTGGCAGTCGGAAAGAGCGGGGAAAAAGCTCAATGAGCATCTCCATTGTGCATCACCACAGAGGAGCCAATCAGCTAGATGTTGCTGGGGCCGCTGTGAGCCAATAATCATCTCGCAGGGGAATGTTGCTGGTAACTGGAAGTTTGATGGGGCCCCTTAAGCTGTGGCTCTCAACAAATTGGTGTCTCCTTTCTCTGTAGACTATTCAGCACATGTATTTTTATATGCACATATAGAATCCTACCTGTTATCAAACGTACATTTTTGTGAGGTTGCTGACTAGGCATGTACAAGTTATGAGAAGAGATCACTCCTCTTAAACACTGTTGGAATTGAGAATTCAACCTATGGGTGAGCTTGTTATTAGAACAACATTATATATAGATCCATTTTCAGTGAAATCAATATTTTTGCACCTGTGGATGTTACATATTTCATGATGAATTTCAATTGGCAAATATATTGCTAGTTTAAATGTCTGTCTCTCTGTGTGTGTGTGTGTGTGTGTGTGTGTGTGTGTATTTATTTATATATATATATATATACTCTCCAAATTTTTCAAAATATGAAATATATGAATCTTATTATACACTCCTTAAAATCATTCATATTTATGTATGTGGATTTATGATCAACTTTTCACAAGATTATTCTCAGAAATATTCATCCACCTTAAATACAGATTTGTTTCCTAGTACTGAAGACTAACTTCAGTGAATGGTGCACAGAAATCCTAATATTTCTACAGTAAAACCAAGTTCAACATCAATGCAAGCATTTTCCTATGGGACATGATGTGTATTTTGCGGTTCATTTTTATTAAACAGTGGTACATTACTATTTCTTCAGTTTATGCACATCATATGATATATCTTTCATCCACAAGTTCACAAATTTATAGGCATTTGTTTCAATTTCAATCACCTCCTGCTTCAGAACACATATATTCCTCCAGTGTTCTTGACTGGTCTTGTCATGAGACTTCTTTCCAAACACATTATTTTTGATTTTCATAATCATATTTGAAGCAAAACTCACACACTCTTCATGATAAACCATAACCCTAATATTACCGTTAGATGTATACCTGGTTGTAGTGAATGTATGAATATCAGTTTAAGATTTCCAGTATATTTTCAGATATCAAATCAATCCACTATTTAAAGTTGGAACCAGTTATATTATTTATTCACAGTATCGTCTATTCATACATTATTTCTATATCCATTGACACAGGGTACTCCACTTTGTTCCCCCAATATTTATACGTCTTCAAAATATTGCTCCCAGTAATGGTGGAAGAAATGCTCATGTCACCTGATCTACATATAAATTTTAACACAGTAATATTCTGGACAGAGAAAGCAAAAGTCACTCTTATGATTGTAGCAAAGCCTAAAAGGAAAGTGAGCATGGATTACTAAAAATATCCATGTCCCGGTTGCTTAATGCTCTAAAATGTAAATCCTATTGATAAATCCTATGTATTTGTTTCTTTCTAAGATTATATATTCAAACTCAACCCTGTTGAAAATGTCTAATCCTATCCCTCACTTTATACATTGCCTGATTTGTTAATGTCTCTATTGATATCTGCTTTCCTACATATTTTCCCCATTTCATCATTGTGTCTGACTCTTCACATGTGCTGATATTTACATTCACTCTCTTATTGAAAACCAATTGCTAAAGAACGTTTGGTCCAAATCCTATACTCATTGTTGTTTCTAAACCTAGAGACTATCGTCCTAAACCTACGGACTTTCCCTTTGTGACTGGATGTTCTCTTCAACTTTCAATCATCCAAGGTACAAGGTCCTATGTCATTGTATATCGATTTATCTGAGACATCTGTGCAGAACATAATTCAAAGCTAAGTAACCCACTCAAGGGCCCAATGCCCATCTGAGCTTCAACTCTTGCCTAGATTTCTGTTTTCATACTTTTATTTTACCTATATATTCTTGTAATTATTGCAGATTCCCAGTACGAATATTCATCCTGCAGAATGATTCCTAACCCAAATCGAACGTGTTATTAACCCTAACCATACACTGTTCCCTCAATCTAACTTTACAGAAGAGCAGGGACAGTGTGACCAGGAAAGTCTCAGTGCAGAAACCCTGCTTTGGGCCTTTTGCTTACCTATTTTTCTGTTGCCCTGAATGTCAGGAAGTTCTTTACCTCAGGCTAACCCTTTGTAAAGCCTGAAGAAAACAGTTTTCAAATGGAAATGAATGGGCATCACCTATGGCTCTTTGCTAAATTTCTTTGGAAAGGGATGTGTCTGAATCAGCATCTTGGCCCTGTGTGAGGCTGTGACTTAGATTCTCAGCACCTGATGGATCTAAAGAAAGATCCCATGTGTGCATCCAAAACCAAAATGGCAAAAAGTTCAGTCATTTTGGATGAAGTATCTTCCCTTCCTCTGTTAGATTCCTGACCTCCATCAATTGAGAATAGGGATCCTTTGGGTCATATGAGTTCTTCAATCCCTGAAGAGGTGCTTGGGTTTCTCATGATTCCAATTCACATAAAGAATCTGTACCTATCAATCAGAAGTAGTCAGTCAATATTGCTGCCAGAAATGGTGGAAGAAATACTCATGTCACCTGATCTACATATACATTTATTCACAGAAATATTCTGGACACTAAATTCAAAGTTCACATTTATGATTGTACCAAAGCCAAAATGGAAAATTAACATGGATTACTAAAATCATCCATGTCCAAGATTACTTATGCTCTCAAATGTCAATCCTATTGATGACTACATATTTGTTTCTTCCTAAGATTGCATATTCAAACTCAACCCTGATTTCATAATGTCTCTATTGATATCTGCTTACCTACATATTTTTCCCACTTCATCATTGTGACAGACTCTTCACATGTGCTGACATTCAAATTCATTTTCTATCCGAAACCCTGTTGCTAAAGAAATTTTGTTCCAAATCATACACTCACCCTTCTTCCTATACCTACCTACTATCTTCCTATTCCTACTGACTCTCCCTTTTTGACCGGATGTTCGCTTCTACATTCAATCATCCAAGGTATAATGTCCTATGCCATTGTATATCAATTTATCTGAGACATCTGTGCAGAATGTAATTCAATGCTCAGTATCACAATCAAGGGCCCAATGCACTTCTGGGCTTCCAATCTTACTTGGATTTCTATTTTCATACACACAGTTCACCTCTATATTCTTATAAATTTCACAGGTTGCCAATACCATTATTCATCCAGAAAATGATTCCTAATCCAAATTGAACCTGTTATTAACCCTAAACATACAGTGTTCCCTCAATCTTACTTTACAGAAGAGCAGGGACAGAGGTGGTCTTATAATACTGAAATGTAGGGATCCTCTACCTGCTGAGAACTTCAAAGGTCCATGCTGAAAGTATCCCTGGAGAATATGTAGGCAGCTATGAAGGACCTGAGAGACCACAAGTCATCTTCAATGGCAAACAACCTGGTCAGGATGTAGGGTTGTGTCTTAATCAGCTTCTCTCTTCTTAATGTGGAGAAGATGGACCAAATCAGGCCTGTATGGAGAGCTGTTCCCGGGTGCCAATGGTTGATATACCATTTTAACTTGTGAAATTGTCACATTAAGTAGGGGAAGCCTCCATCTCATGGGACCCTTGGAAGCAACTGTTAGGACAAAGTGGTTGCCAAGGCAGTGACCTCATTCAGATCCTGAAGGAAGTGACCTCACATCACTTCCTCGGTGATGGAAATTGGCATCCAGGAAGCCAGGCACACAGAGCCAGTCCCAGTCCCACTCCCAGTGGTGTCACTAGTTTTGAATTACCAAGGACAGAGTCAGCCTATCTTGGTACCTACAGATGTGAGAATGGCCATATGCCAGGAAAGCTCTGAAGAGGGGGCTTGTATGAGAAAACTAATAGTGGCTCACCACTGGCTTCTGACAAGTCTCAGTGAAGAAACCCTGCTTTGGTACTTTTAATTACCTATTGTTCTGTTGCTCTGAATGTCAGGAAGTTTTTTGCCTCAGGCCACCCCTTTGGGAAGCCTGAAGAAAAGAGTTTTCAAATGGAAATGAATGGGCATCATCTGTGGCTCCTTGCTTAATTGCTTTGGAAAGGGATGTGTCTGAATCAGCCTCTTGGCCCTGTGTGAGGCTATGGCTTAGATTCTTAGCACCTGATGGATCTAAAGAAGCATCCCACGTTTGCATCCAAACCCAAAAGAGCCAAAAGAGCAGTCATTGTGGATGAAGTCTCTCACCTTCCTCTGTAAGGTTCCTGACGTCCATCTATGAGAATAGGGATCCTTTGGGTCAAATGAGTTCTTCAAAGCCCTGCAGAGACTAGATCATACGTTCATAGGTTTCTCATGACTCCAATTAACATAAAGAATCTAAACCCCACATTCATTAGGCCTCAAAATGGAGAATCAGAGCTGTATTAAGGGCAGGCCTCTTTGATCACTCCTGGTTCACTAGAAGGGTTTCCCAGCCACATTGACTTTAGGCAAATGTGGGCAAGGGACCTTATTTTGGATACTGTCCTTGACTGTGCCCCTCATGAAAAACTACAGCCTGAGATTATGATGAGTGTCGATATGAAAGAAGATGAGGGCCATGTGGAAGTGTTTTGGTTTTAATTGTGGTCATTTTTGTGGCTGTTGGAAAAGGTGATGGGTCCACCTGGTCTTGAACACTGGTGTGATTCCCCTTAGAGACTGAGTTTTGGAATGGACCTCAAATAAGTATTGCCATGTATTGTGTTGGGATTTTAGGATGCCACACATGAGAGTTGCCCTTGGAAACTGAGATCTAGGCCCAGGGTGGCTTTCCACAGAGCACTGGGAATCTCAGGAAGAATATCACATAATTTTATTCTTAAAGAATTGGCAGCCATAGTTGCAAGTCAAAACACACATGGACCACACATTGTAGACCTCAAACGCCTGGCTTTATGTGACCTTTTTGCCTGTCTTTGGGAAGCCTTGCCTGTTAGAATTCTCCAGAATTTTCAATGAAATGAGCTTCCTCTCCATTTAATGGTTCCTGAATGAATTGAAACCCACAGTGCCTCCAACTTCATCCTTGAAAAATGTCTGATAATTACCATGAAATTTTTGAAATTCCCATGACCACTTTGCACTGTAGAATCTTTGGATGTTCTATTGATGATCACGAGTATACCAGACAGTGCCTGTTTGATTGGGTTTCAGGAAAATGGTGTAGAAGAGAGATGGCAGTAATTTGGACCCTGCTGAGTAGTCGGCCTAGAGAAGTGGTGTGAAGGTGTGTGTTAAAACATTGGCTTTCAAATGGTTTGTGACTGACATGGTGCAGCCCCCAGACCCTTGTATGTAAAGGTATGTTGTTATATGGAGAGGTTTCAGTGCAATGTTTAGAATCAGATTGCTATTGTGAAGGGGGCAAGCTATGTGGGATAGAAGCCTGGTTGGTGCATTCTCCCGCAGACCCTTACCCATCACATGTGACAGAACTCCCTCCAGTACTGTGTCCCAGTTGAACTCTTCGTATTTCATGAAGCAAATACCAAACTCCCAGTGCAGCTGCAAGAAACACAACAAAATTGGAGGATGAGCAAATGGCTTCCAAACTGGAAGACACTTAGCACTCAGTGACAACAGTTTACCTACAAAGAGAGAATTCAGCACTGCTGCCTCATGTCCTTTGGAAAATAAGAAACCATGTCCTCCAGGTCACATACATGCAGACCCAGCTTGATGGTCTCACTACAAAGGGAGCTAAAGCTCCTGACAACAACATATATTTCAAGTGCCCAACCTCAGAGGCAGTTTCTCAAAAAGTCTTTAGTCTAGCAGAGCTCCATGTTTGTGGAGTTTTACCCTCTCCCTTACATTTGGAAACTCCTCTACCACCTCCAAGGTTGTGAACTCCTGAGCATTTTCCATTCGTGATGTGTATTCACAGATTTTCTAACTCTTCTCCTCTAATTGTGTCTTACTTGGGGTGAAGGTAATGTCAAGGCATTGTTCTGGATGAGAGTGGGAAGATTTTTGGGTAGCACATATTTGCATACACATTGGATTCTTTCTCCAATTTTCCATTTGAAATACTGAATCCCTGACTGTAAGGGGTAGAAGGAATTCTCCTTCAAAGAATAGTCTGACACTTACAAGAAACAGCCCCCAGGGAGACATCCTGTCTGGGAGACATCCTGTAGTCATCTGTGTTCCTGAGACATCCTGTGGCCATCTGTCTTCCTGAAATATCCTGAGGTTATCTCACCTTGTGAAGACATCCAGGAACTGCTGATAAGAGAGCTTTCAAATCTCCAGCATATAAATTCCTCTGTGTGAACAATAAAAGTTTGCAGCTTGATCAGAACTTTTGTCTTGCTGTCATCTCTCGTGTCTCTTGTCCCTTCATTCCTCCCCACCTAGGTTTGCTACCCACTTTGATGTGTCCTGCAGGCCAGGACAACTGGCGCCCAACGACTGGGGCTCGAGCCTTTGACTGAGGGGGAACCCTGTCCTCCTGGAAGATTTGGACAAGTGGAGCTCGCGATTGCCTCAGCAGACACCACTGAGAGACAGATCCAGGAGGAGAGTGGGGATGACGCACAGTGAGTGACCCACCATGGGACAAGCAGTTTCGTCACATGATTTGTTTTTGTCAGGCCACAAGGAATCCTTAAATACATGGGGGGCACGTGTTAAGAAAAATGACTTAATATTTTTCTTTTCATACATCGAAGAATTTTTTCCATGGTTTCCCCTTGAAGGTACCATTGATGGTAAAAGATGGCTTAGAGTAGGAGACATTTTAAAAGATTATTATGAATCCTTTGGCCCAGAAAAAGTGCCTGTTCCTACCTTTTCTTTCTGGAAATAAATTAGTGAAATTCTTAAAAGTTCACCCTTTGACAATGGTACCTTAATACTTGTCAGGATTGGGGAAGAGACTATGCAAAAGACCTCTCGTCCCTTCTCGGCATGCCCATCAGTTAGTATAGACATAGACCCTTCTTAGTCTCCCCAGGACCCTGGGACCTTCCTGATCTTCCTCAAAATCCCACCCTAATGAATAAGGCTCCAATGGTTTCCAACCGCCTTTATGCAGTTTTAAATCCCGGAGAAACATTGACCCCTGGGGAGGAGGCTACCTTGGAGAAGGAAGCAGCTCGCTACCATTCAGAAGACTCTCCACCTCTCAGGACCCTGCCACAGACTATAGGACTTACACATTCCCCTCCCTCCTATATCCCTCCTGCCTTTTGTGCTCTGGCCCTTCAGGGGCCAAATGTCCCCCCAGATATTTTTTCCCCACTTCCCTTGCCTAACCTGGCTCCCTTGAGAGAGTCTCTCCAACATGGACAGGAACAGATCCAATTTTTAAAAGAATAAAGATCCCTTGACTCTGAGCTCTCTTCATTAGCCTTAGGAATGGAGTCAACACAAGCTGGCCCACAGTGGTCTAATACAAAGGCGAAGCCGCTCCATCGGCCTGTGCTCGCCTTCCAGTCACCACCAGTCAGATAGATAAGCCTGCCCAGGCTGAGGTCAAAGACTTAGAAGAGGAAAAAGAGGAGGAAGCGGGGGAAATGGATCAAGGAGATCAGGACTTAGAGGATGAGGAGTTCACCCCTAGGCAGGAAGGAACCCAGAGTGTCTACAAAAAATTTAGCCTCCATTTTCTTGAAAAACTTAAAAAGGCTTGTGCTCACTATGGCCCCACTGTGCCCTATACGTTGGCTTTATTAGAAAGGTGCAGCACACAATTTCTTACTCCCAATGATTGGAAATTTTTAGACCTAGCTGCCCTCAGTGCCGGAGACTTCCTGCTATGGAATGCAGATTTCAAAGAGCCCTGTCAGAAACTACTCAAAAAAAATTAACAAAGGCCTCCTCTAAATCCTGGACTTATGTTAAGCTAGTGGGCAATGCAACTTTTGACACTAAAACTAAACGGGCACGTTTCCCTGCTGGACTTTTTGCGCAGATTTAGATGGCTGGCTTAGTTGCTTGGAGACGCCTCCCTGAAAGGGCCTCGGCTATCACTTCCCTGGCAAGAACTCGACAAGGGCCCGATGAGCCTTATAGCGACTTTGTTCCCCGGCTTTACCTAGCTGTGGAATGCTTGCTTGGACCAAGCGAAAGCGAAAGCACCTTTGTAAAACATCTTGCCTTTGAAAATGTCAACCCGGCATGTCAGGATGTTCTTCGACATCATAAGGATAAAGGGAAACTTTCTGACTTTATTAGAATCTGTGCAGGCGTGGGTGCAGCCCATGCGATGGGTCTCAAATTAGTGTCGCATTTACCAAGGCCTTTTACAATACTGGCTCAAGTACTTGCTTTACTTGTAAACAACCAGGCCATTTTGCATGCAGGTGTCCGACAGGCAAACAAAGAGTAAGAATAGTGTCTCCTCAAACTGGAGCTAAACCGACCCCAGCTACACTTTGTCCTTGATATGGTAAAGGTCATCACTGGGCCAGTGAGTGTAGATCAATGACAAATGCCCTCAGACAGCCTATTTCTTCCTACTTCTCAGGAAACTCCCTGGGGCAATGAGGTTTGTTCCCTCCCAAACTCCCAACCTACCTCAAAATCCTTCTCCACAATTGGCTCCCTCCAACTACCCACTCCAGGCAGTGCAGGATTGGACCTCTGTGCCACCACTGATACAATATTAGACTCAATGCAAGGGCCCCAGATAATACCAACTGGAATTATGGGTGCCCCTCCATCTCATACGTGTGCCCTTATTCTTGGAAGAGCCTCTACTACCTTACAAGGTGTTCAGGTCTTCCCTGGCATTAATGATAATGATTTCACTGGAGAAATAAAAATAATGGCCACAGTTATTAATAGAGTTGCGGCCATCCCAGGAGGAAAAAGTCTTGCACAATTAATACTTCTTCCCTTAGATTAAGGGGCATTTCCACCTCCCAAACCTACTGTGGGGGACTGCCTCCTTGGGCTCCTCTGAGGTATATTGGGTTCATCCCATTTCTCATATTAGACACACCCTTACCTTACTTATTGAAGGAAAGGAATACCAAGCAATTGTACTTACTGGAGCTGATGCGACAATTATTTCTCAAAAATACTGGCGATCAGGTTGGCCCCTCACCCCATCCTTGACTGACCTTAAAGGGATAGGAAAGTCAAAAAATCCTCTGGTCAGCTCTACTGCTCTTAGCTGGACTGATAAAGAGGGTAATAAGGGAACTGTCACTTCTTTCGTTGTTCCTGACCTCCCTGTTTACCTATGGGCTGGAGATATTTTGAGTCAAATAGAAGTTATTCTTGCCAGTCCCAATTCCATGGTGACTCATCAAATGCTCCGTATGAATTTTGTCCCTGGTACAGGCCTTGGGAGGCTGAGACAAGGACTGGTGGAGCCTATACAACCAATAAAAAAAAATACATATGGACTTGGATATTTGGATTTTTAGTGTCGGTTCCTGACCCTCCTGTTCCCATGGAGATAAAATTATTTGGGAGACTCAGACTCTTGTGTGGGTGGATCAGTGGCCCCTTACCCAAGAAAATTTGGAGGCTGCCTCCATGTTAGTGAAGGAACAGCTGGCAGCCCGCCATGTAGAGCCCTCAACCTCACCATCGTACACTCCTATTTTTGTTATCAAGAAAAAATCAGGCAAGTGGCGCCTTTTACAAGATTTGTGTGCCATTAATAAAGTTATACTCCCGATGGGAGCACTACAGCCAGACATTCCCACACCAGTGGCTATTTCCAAAAACTATTGTAAAATGGTTATGGACTTAAAAGATTGCTTTTTTACCATTCCTTTGTATCCTGTGGATAGACCCTATTTTGGCTTTAGTCTTTCTTGCATTAATATTCAGGGCCCTATGCAGAGACTTCAATGGAAGGTTCTTCCCCAAGGTATGGCCAACATCCCTACTCTTTGCCAAAAATACGTTGCTCAAGAAGTAGACCCTGTGAGAGAGCGAGGGCCACAAATTTATATTTTACATTATATGGATGATTTGTTAATTGCTGCACCTAATACCCATGATCTTAATAATTGTTACTTGGACTTTTACAAAATCCTCACTACCTTGGGACTACAGATAGCTCCTAATAAGGTTCAAACACAGGACTCTTATAAAAGTTTGGGCCTTAAAATTCTACAGAAATCAGATCCAAATTTCTAAAATACAACTACGTGTGGACCATCTTCACACCCTTAAAGATTTTCAGAAATTACTGAGGCATATTCAATGGCTAATAACATATTTAAAATTATGCACTTGTGTACTTTTGACCCTTAATGATATTTTGAGAGGTAATTCCCACCCCTCCTCCTCTCAAAACCTTACTCCCAAGGCATAACAGGCATTAAACCAAGTCACAGGAGCCATTGCCCAACAATTTGTTACGCAAATTTCTTATAACCTTCCTCTGGTTCTGGTTATTTTACACACTCCTCATACACCCACAGGAATATTTTGGCAGCGAGATCCACATTTTAATAATAAAGACTGCCCCTTGTTTTGGGTCCATTTACCCACCACATCCTCGAAGGTTATTACTGTTTATCTTGCTCAGGTAGCTTCTATTATTTTTAAAGGTCATTTGATTTCTCTACAACATTTTGGCAAAGACCCTGATAATATTTTTATTCCATATACTAAGGACCAAACCCAATTTTTACTAGAGACAAGGGATGAATGAGGTATTTCCCTATCAGGCTTTTGGGAACAATTGATCACCACCTCCCCAATGACCCCCCTTTACATTTTGTCCAGTTACATCCATTTACTTTTCCTGAAATTACTCAAAATGCTCCCATTCCTCAAGCCCTTACTGTCTTTACAGATGGTTCCTGTAATGGCCGAGCGGTCTTTGTTGTCAATAACCAGCCTACCACCTTTGATACTGTCTATCAGTCACCACAGTTTGTGGAATTGTTTGACATAACACAAGTTTTTATAACATTTTTTATAATCCTGTTAATATTTATAAAGACAGTGGCTACATTGCTCATTCTGTGCACCTGCTGGTGATTTCACCCCCCATTAAGGCTTCTAACAATGCGGCCTTTCTGTTTCACCAGCTTCAGCAGCTAATTCAGGTCAGACAACACCCATTTTTCTTAGGACACATAAGGGCACACTCTGATCTTTCCAGCCCTCTAATTCAAGGTAATGCCCAAGCTGATGCAGCAACTCGTTCCATCTTTCCAATTTTTGTTGGCTCCATTCAAAAGGCCACGGAGTTACACAATCTACACCATTTAAATTTCCAGAGCCTTTGATTACTTTGTAAAATTACCAGGCAACAGGCACGAGAAATAGTAAAAGCATGCCCTGGTTGCCCTGTCTCCCTCCCCATTCAACACTTGGGAGTTAACCCCCGAGGATTACTGCCCGATCAATTTTGGCAAATGGATGTTACTCATTTTCTTGAATTTGTAATAGCCAAATATATATACACATTTCTGTAGATACCTTCAGCGGCTTTATTTTTGCATCACCACATTCTGGAGAGGCTACCAAAAATGTCCTTTCTCATCTTGTTTCAGCCTTTTCTGTTATGGGTAAACAAATACATATTAAAACAGATATTTATCCTACATATACCATTGCCAAGTTTAAACAGTTTTGTGCTACCTTGCTAATTTGTCATACTCCTGGAATTCCATACAACCCTCAGGGCCAAGGCATTGTGGAACTTGCCCACCTTACCTTAAAAACTTGGCTAACCCTCCTTAAGGCTTCCTCCCTTGTATTTACCACACCCAGGCATCGCCTTAACAATGCATTATTTGCCCTTATTTTTCTTACCCTAGACAATGAAGGCCATTTGGCAGCAGACAGACACTGCCATCCCTCGTCCAATTCTGTTCGCCCACCTGTTATGTGACACAATCCCCTTACAAATAAATAAAAAGGCCCAGATCCTGTCCTCATCTGGGGAGGAGGCTCAGCTTATGTTTTGGACCAAGATCAAACAGCCCCAAGATGGTTACCAGAACTCCTGGTTAAACAGGTTAATGACTTACCTCAAAACAGGGACAGAGGGACTCCTCATGAGGACAAAATTTCTTCTTTTTCAGATGCAGCCAACAATCTGCCAGCCTTGGAATAACAGTTCCTGTGGGCACAGGTACACTGGCTTAGGCACGTCTATTCACTCTTACCATCGCCTGTCTCAACAAATTATAAACTCTATCAGTAACAACTGATAAAAACTCTATCATGAACCATTAAAGATTTGCAGGACCAAATAGACTCCCTGGCAGAAGTGTTCCTTCAAAAAAGACGAGGCTTAAATTTGCTGACAGCTAACCAGGGAGGTATTTGCTTGGCCTTAGGGGAATGATGCTGCATTTATGCCAATAATTCTGGCA